>NC_063050.1:50292941-50400441 GCF_018812025.1 Megalobrama amblycephala
GAGTAAATTATGACAGAATTTTCATTTTTGGGTGAACTATCCCTTTAATATGGTAATATACAAAGCATTATTGGCCAGGCTTAAAATGCAATGCTTAATTTTACGCAATATGCAAAAGGGGTCACTTCTCCGTCTCTCTATCCACCAAGGAGTCCTTAGCTTGAAAAAGGTGAAGACCTCTATATTATAATCATTAGTAACCCTTACCCTGTAATGAAGTATAAGCGCAAAGGAACATTAATCTGAGCTGGAAACGACCCCTCTTTCCCACATGGCAGTCAAGGTCACGTTATCCGAGGTGTGCCTAATTTATGGATCACTATACAGTGTGCTTGACTTCATATTCCTGAAACCTTGTCCCACGTTGCTAATAACTGATGCCGTCTTCTTTTGGGACAACTGACATTCGGACAAATGAACAATCATGCTTTACCTGGAAAAGCGTAATGTTAAACCCCGCAGAGGATGCGATACTGAAAACGAGAGTAGACTGGGTTGTTATTGTGTTCTGAAAGCCTGAAAACATGGAGATGTCATGCGTGCCAGCTCTGTGGGACATGTGCTGTCCAACCATCTGTAGGTGCACTTCATGCCCAAATTGCATCCAGCCCTGCCAGACCCTGTTACCCAGCGCCATGCTGTCTTCTCACTATGAATGTGGGCAGAGTCTAGGATATCCCTGCCCAATGTGTGACTGAATCACTGATGCAACCCGATTAATCACATGTGTGTTAGAAAATAGCACACAGCTAAATTGCTCATCAACAATGCTGACATTATGGCATACATTAGGGATGCTACGCAAGATATCACCATTTCATTTACTCGCTGGCAGACATTTTTATCCAAAGTGCATTGCAAAGGATGCATTTACCATGTGTGTTCCCTGGAAACCAAACTTATGACCTTGTTACTAGCGTCATGCTCCACAGCTCAAGCTACAGAACGTATCTATTTCTAAGGTCACACAGTTAATTATATATCCTTTTGCTTTTAAAAAGGGCACCTTAATTGTATATGAATATTTTTATTATTATTGTATCAGTGTAAGATTTGGTGCTACATAAATAGTAGCCTATATATTTTATAAAATGACATATGCATTTAACAAGCGAAGATTTATAACAAGAATTATTTCTTGAGCATCAAATCAGCATATTAGAATGATTTCTGAAGGATCATATGACACTGGGGTATTGATGCTGAAAAGCTTTGCCATCACAGAATAAATTACATTTCAATATATATATTCAAACAGAAAATAGTTATATTGTATTATATATTATATTAAGTTAAATTATATTTCACAGTATTGCTGTTTTACTGCATTTTTGATCAAATAACTGATGCCTTAATGAGCATAAGAGACTTCTTTTTTAAGAACATTTTTAAAAATCTTTCTGACCCCAAACTTTTAAATGGAAGTGTCTGTAACCCCTTCCTGTTTGAATCGGCCGCTCTAAGCGGGACTCGAACCCCAGTCCACCAGCATAGAAGTTGGACGCTCTAACAAGGATGCTAAAGACCTCAGTCTTAAATCCTAAACTTCACTTCCATCCGGGTCACGGCACCAACGTAACCCCTCCTGTTCGAACCGCCCGCTCTAAGAAGGACCCGAACCCGGGTCCCCCGGCATGGGAGTCAGGCACTCTAACAGCACAAGCTCTTACTGGCCTACGTCCATTAAATGATTTATGGTATACAAAAATTCTAAACAGAATATAGTTTCATAATTAAAATACACCACTTCGCCCAGCGTTTGCATGAAGTCTGTCTCAAATCAGTTATTTATGAAATTCCATTTCTGTTGTGCTACATTAGAAATTAGTTGTCCATGCAGACAGTAAACAGTGTGGAGTTTGGAGCAGAGCCCTCATCTTCTGGGATCAATGAGAAGTTAAATGCTTGAGGAGTTAAATTATTCAAAATACCTGAGAAAAATTAGAGTTGTAAAGAAGGAACCCGAGAACGACCACACATTATTCTGTCTGTCACAGCAGCGATAGCTTTGTGCTAATTAGGGATTGTGTGTGCTGGTGGTTTCTCTCGGAGGAACTCGCTAATGAACGAAGTGACACGTGCATGAGCTCGCACTGTGTCACCCTAGAAGCTGTCAATCATTCCGATCTCTTCTGGTCAAGAAACGCATGGCTGCTCTGAGATTTAGCTCTGGTCCATAAGGGTGTTTTAAAATGTTACTGTCAGTCAAATTCTGGCTTCTTGACCATTACACAGTATTAGTCTCTTTCTCTCATGATTTACTATTTCGTTCTCTCGATTTATAATTCATGCGCATGATTTATAAATTGAGGGAAAGAATTAGTAAATCGTGCACACGATTTAATTTTTTTCTTGCATTTCATGTGCGGGGCTCCGTAAAGTTCAATGTTTACGCCGGACTGCTTCACAAACGAGGATCAATTCAACACTGGATTTGCACAAAAGATTAACATGACGGCACATGCTAGTGGATGAGTTGAATCAACTCCACAGCAACTACATAAATTTATCCACTAACCATTCAGAAACATCCAGTTTCATTCTAAAGTTGTAACTTCTTCCTGAGTCTCTCCATCAGTGTCGACTCCGGTTTGAACAATGTAAGGCTGAACACCATTACTGACAATCCTCATTTTGGCTGCATGAGATTCTCCAGCTTTGCTGTTGTTGAGCAACTGAAGCGCAAGCTGTTAAAGCTCCGCCCTTTTCTGGAAAGGGGCTGGGAGCAACAGCTCATTTGCATTTAAAGGGACACACACAAAAACGGCGTGTTTTTGCTCAAACCCAAATAGGGGCAAATTTAAGAATTTGAGCTGAAACTTCACATATATACAATACATTTATTTTAAATTCATAGAACACAAGACATAGGTTTGTGATTTACATGTGAATATCTAGGTGAATCCACAGATATGTTTCTCTAGCACTTAACTTGACTTGAAATGCAGCATAAGTCCAATTTTACCTAACCAATAAGAGACAACGGCCCACTAAGCCCCACCCATTTCATGAATCCATTTCATTCTAATCACCACTCGCCACACACACATGCACACACAAATAGAAAGAGAGCTTACGGGGCTAGAGCATGCAGTACAAATGATGCAGAATAAAACCTTTTCTTCCCCCTCAGCAGCACACAAGCCCATTGACATGAGACGGATGAGCCAAAACAGTGAGCAAACTCTATAGTGTGAAATCCATAAAGCGCTTAGAGGACATGCTTCATAATGGGGAACTACAGAGGGGAGATCTCCGTGTTCATCTCAGGGTTTCTCTCTTTCTGTCACAAACAGAAAGCAGCAGTTAATGATACATGCATCTGTTATGTGCGAGGACTGAGGCCTTTCACAGTGGCACCTCTTTCACAACCTACATTAGATAAACATATTGAAACGGGTGTAAGTAAAATCTGCCAAAAGCAGTAGGGAAATGACAGCACAGGCGTACATGGGGTTGAGCTGTAAATGAATGAGTTTGCAGCTGAAATTGTGTTAATTAGTCACTAACTCAATGGGGAGTAATGGCATGGAAAAACAAACACAATCTCATTGCAGCTGCCTTCTTCCTTCACACCCGCTAAAACAGGATGCATAACTGTAAATTATCGGTAAATATTTTGTGTATATCAAATAAATCTAGAAATGATTTTATTATTATTATTACTATTAAAATGTTACAATCTTGAATCTATTAGGAATGTGTGCTGGGTATAGTTCCCGCACACCCTTCAAAACTGTACATTTCAAAGTATAGCTTAAGCTTTAAAATAAAAACAGGAATTACGGGATATGGAAAATAAGTAGAAAATAAAGATTCCTGATTATAAGTGATAACATGTTGATCATATAAATATTAAGAATTTACATTAACAGTATATATTCAGATTTATTATAAGAGGGAAAAAACAAAATTGTGCAATAAAATCAATTTTATTTATTTATTTATTTATTAATTAATTAGATTAAAATTTAACAACTTTAAAACTTTACAAGATGTAATATAAGTCTCTGGTGTCACCAGAAAGTGAAAAAGTGAAAATTTCAGCTCAAAATTCCCCACAGATCATTTATTATAGCATGTTGTAAATGCCCATTTTTGAGTGGAGGAAAAAACATGCTGTTTTCATGCATGTGTCTTTAAATGCAAATGAGCTGCTGCTCCCCGCCCCACTTTCCAGAAGAGGGCAGAGCCTGTACAACACCGTGCCTCAGATACTCTGGCAAAAACTAAAGCATCTGTTTGATTTTGATTATCATCTATATCAAGGCCACGCTCACGTGACATTGCAGTTCTTCATCATCATGAAAGTGTATTATTTGCATGCGTTTTAAAGTCATAACAGTTTAATCTTCTGATATATGTTTTTCTGAGTGCACACATCTGAAGCATGCGCACAGAAAGCTGGATGTCAGACGGCACAACTTGTGAGTATCAAACTAAGTTCTCTTTCATGTCTTATTGCACTTAAACTGTCAAATACACAGAAGATTATGTCAAAAACACACAAAGTTCACAAACACAGTCAGTTATGTATGTGAATGTAAACAGCAAGTAAAGAAATTGCATGTGTATTTTAGATCGATGTATTAAAGTGACAGCCACATAATATACAGCTATTAATATGAATCAAACAACAAAAGAAAAACGGAAAAACAATCTTGACTGAATACCTTTAGTAGCTTTAATAAGAATACATTTCTCACTTGAATGCTGCTGTTAAATGCTTTGGCGAGGAGATAAACATGGTGGACTGTGTACAGCTCACTCAGGGCGGAGTCAATTAGCAGTCATGGGCGGGGCCTTTTCAATGTGACGTCACATTGCATAGAAACTGCAAATGCAAATTATTTTGAGACGCTACTTATGATTTATGGAGATTAAAAAAAGGAGTGTGTGGATTTTTACCATTATAGGGTGGTTGTGTACACACACTGACGACATACAGTACAGTCCAAAAGTTTGGAACCACTAAGATTTTTAATGTTTTTAAAAGAAGTTTCGTCTGCTCACCAAAGCTACATTTATTTAATTAAAAATACAGTAAAAAACAGTAATATTGTGAAATATTATTACAATTTAAAATAACTGTGTAATATTTAAATATATTTGACAAAGTAATTTATTCCTGTGATGCAAAGCTGAATTTTCAGCATCATTGCTCCAGTCTTCAGTGTCACATGATCCTTCAGAAATCATTCTAATATGCTGATTTGCTGCTCAATAAACATTTATGATTATTTTCAATGTTGAAAACAGTTGTGTACTTTTTTTTTTTTTTTTTTCAGGATTCCTTGATGAATAGAAAGTTCAAAAGAACAGCATTTATCTGAAATACAAAGCTTCTGTAGCATTATACACTACCGTTCAAAAGTTTGGGGTCAGTAAGAATTTTTATTTTTATTTTTTTGAAAAGACATTAAAGAAATGAATACTTTTATTCAGCAAGGATGCATTAAATCAATCAAAAGTGGCAGTAAAGACATTTATAATGTTACAAAAGATTAGATTTCAGATAAACACTGTTCTTTTGAACTTTCTATTCATCAAATAATCCTGAAAAAAAATATTGTACACAAATATTTTGTACAATTGTACACATTAAATGTTTCTTGAGCAGCAAATCAGCATATTAGAATGATTTCTGAAGGATCATGTGACACTGAAGACTGGAGTAATGATGCTGAAAATTCAGCTTTGATCACAGGAATAAATTACTTTGTGAAATATATTCAAATAGAAAACAGTTATTTTAAATTGTAATAATATTTCACAATATTACAGTTTTTTACTGTATTTTTAATTAAATAAATGTAGCCTTGGTGAGCAGACGAAACTTATTTTAAAAACATTAAAAATCTTAGTGGTTCCAAACTTTTGGACTGTACTGTATGTGTGTGCGTATATATATATATATATATATATATATATATATATATATATATATATATATATATATATATATATATATATATATATATATATATATATATAAATAAAACAATTAATAAAAGTTCAAAACAATAAATTACATTTAAATTAGACTGCTCTGATTTACATAAGAATACCTTAGGTGAATCCACAGAGATGTTTCCCTAGTGCTGTTCAATGAAGTCATGTTATTATAGATTGCTGACTAAAGGAAGATTGAGTCTCCAGAGCATTAGCTTTTCAGACATCAGCAGTTGGGCTGAAGACGAGGTGGCCCTGATACACTTGTGCCTGTGGGTTACAAAAAGACCACAGTTCTTTTTCATTATCTGACTCGCCTCCCCACAGGCAAAAACACAGGGGAAAATAAATATATAAACACCCACTCAAATCAAATTAAACTCAGTCACATAACTGTGTGATGTAGCAGTACTTTAACACTAAAAACTTTTTCTTGAGGTTTCTTAAGATTTGTTTAATTGTTTATGGTGTGCCGTTACAGATCCACTTGTAGCTAAAACTAAAAAGCATTAAGAGGAAAGTCTAATGAGATTACAGCAAAATATAACATTTAAACTTAGTGGAGGGTATTTTGAAATTCTTCCTATTTCAATGTAATCCAGACACACTACATTCATTATGTTGTCATTATCATGTGACCTACAATGTCAGTTGCGTCACTTCACTGCCATTCATAAATCCTCTCCCGCTGCCTCATGGGATAGTAAAGTGTCCATCGAATGTGCACTGCAGAATCTCACTGGAAGTAGTAGGTCATCTGGGTACTATTTTATGAGCACTGTGAATTCAGACATGCTTATTTTGTCACCTACTATATAGTAGTAAAGTATGTGATTTTGGATACAGCCTTAAAGCTGTGACAGCAGCATAGCATAAAAATAAAATAAAATAAAATAAAATAAAATAAAATAAAATAAAATAAAATAAAATAAAATAAAATAAAATAAAATAAAATAAAATAAAATAAAATAAAATAAAATAAAATAAAATAAAATAAAATAAAATAAAATAAAATAAAATAAAATAAAATAAAATAAAATAAAATAAAATAAAATAGTCACTGGTAAAGCATCTACAATAAAATATATTTAGATTTATAAAATATTTATAAAATATTTAGAATTTATATGCATTTTCTATCTGTCTAGGGTGTTTTCCTTGCCTGTAGCCTGAGAAGCTGGAAACATAAAACACTAAAATATATTACCTGACTGTTAATTATGAAAATATATTACAACAGCAATTAGTAACTCTTCTATAGATACTGCAGCATTCAGATGCATCACTGGTGAAGCTTCTGACTAAAATCCAAATGTAAGCCAATCAAGCATGTGCAGAATAAAACGATTTTACACTCTGACACAAATACTGCAATCTACTTGCAACACAAGATTTCTGATACTTAACAGTATTGACTGTGTCGCAGTGCATGCTGGAATATTCTTCACCACCCAGGATATATCTGATTCTGAATTGAAATTCATTTTGAACAGTCTTCACATCTAGAGCTCTCTTGTGATGCCTTGCTGTCTACGTAGGCAGCTCACTAGGGTTTGGATCAGAGCCATTGTGTCTGGCTGTAGTTGAGAGCTGCTTTCCACAGCCATCACATCCAGTCTAAAAGTCAAGACAATGATGTAGATGAGAAAGTGAGCTATTTAATACACCTCCACTCAATAGCACCAGTCTAAATCCACATCACAAAAGGCAAAAGACAGCAATTATGGAGCGTAATGCATCTCTCCCCCTCAGGGACCGAAGGAAGCCCGATTGATGCGTTGACATTTACATGTAATATCACCACAGATATCTCAAACAGATATGTGTAGATGAGGAGCTTTATGTTACTGAGCACTGATGAGGAGCAAATTGAGGACTTGGTTTAGAGTTTTAAGGAAATTCAAAATGTCCCAAAATATGTGCTTCAAATTTGAACAAGGTTTTGCTTCGACCTATGTTGACCCGGGTCTGCTTACTCTGACAGTTCTCTCTAATAATTCTTCCTTGGGTCTGTCACGTTCTCTTTATGCCTTGAGCAGTTCAGAACTGAGAAGGAGAATCACCCTCTCCGATGTCCGAAAATAGGCTTTTAATTCAAAGCAACCCCTTCCATTAACATCAGACAGTACAAACTCCTCCGTTTCCATGCAATTCAGATGATTTCATAATTAGTCGATTAATCCAGAGAGAGAGAGGAGAGAGATCACTCTGTGATTAATTCAGATCGGACTCTAGGGAAACAGAGGTCAGTTTTAAATACACCTCTTCAGTGGAGAAGCCACTTATTCAGACGTGTTTGAGATGAATAGTTCTCCCGCGGTCAGTCGCAGCATAAATATTGTGACTAAAGGCAGCAATCTGGCTGCTCAAATAGCTGGTGCTTAACCTAGACAACCTAAATGATGGAAAAGTGGATGAACTTTGTTTTGGCTGAAATAAAATTGCTGGCCACATGAATAATGAGTAGTCACATTTAGGCTTAAGAACATACCAGCATACCACAGACGAGATATCAGTAGACATCTTGGAGTGATTTATTTTTTTAAGTTAGGTCCT
Source organism: Megalobrama amblycephala (assembly GCF_018812025.1). NCBI lineage: Eukaryota > Metazoa > Chordata > Actinopteri > Cypriniformes > Xenocyprididae > Megalobrama > Megalobrama amblycephala. The sequence goes on from NC_063050.1 coordinate 50,301,450, forward strand.
TTTGTTCATTTTCTTTCCTTATTATTCATTTTAATCTAATTTCATTTCTGTTTTTACTTATTAATTTTGAATTCAACAGAATAAATACGCTAACCAAATAAATCAATGTGCAAAACTTTCTTTTTATTTTATCTGAATACCTAATGAAACATCGATGGATGGATGGATGGATGGATGGATGGATGGATGGATGGATAGATGGATAGATGGATAGATGGATAGATGGATAGATAGATAGATAGATAGATAGATAGATAGATAGATAGATAGATAGATAGATAGATAGATAGATTGATTGATTTGCAAACATTGCCTTTTATTTAAAATGTACCAGAATACCTGATGAATACTCCTTATTCTCATGTTTGTTTTATATGAAAAGTTTTATAAGCTAGACTTTAATTTCGTTGGAACATCATTAAAGACTTTTCGATTGCTTTGCAACCAAATCCCCATATTGCTGCTAACACAGGTGTATTTAGCTTAATACTTAGCCAAGGGCAATGTTTACCTCTGTTTCAATTTCCAACAGAAATCTAAACATATGATCATTAAAAACATCCCAAGGGGGCAAACTTGGGGCAGCTCTCAAAAACATATCATTTGGTTTAGGAGTTTTCTTGGATATTGCAAGACTTTGACTCACTTTTCTCCCCATTGGCTGTTTGCAACATCTCACAAACACAGACGCACACAGATAAACAAATGACACACAAGGGCAACATGACTTGCAGACCAAGACTAATTAACTCCCTTTCCCAAACAAATTACTGCTTAGGAATTGCTACATCTGGGATCTGGCTCGAAAGCATAAAGGGGACAACCACAGCGAAGAGTGATGCGACAGTCTGCCAGGGAATTATGGAAGCAAATGGGAGTGATACACAGCTGCCAAGACGCACCTACAGAAATAGATGTGGCGTTCATGAGCCAAACTGACTATGCTCAAGCCAAGAGCCGGCCTGCATTCACAGAAACCGCCTTTAGCCAATGATTGGAGATCATGCTCATTTTCTGGCATGTAATATTTGGGATTGCAGCTTAATAAGGGTGAAAATGGAAAGCACTGCATTCTATACTAAAGTCAACATAAAACTCACTAGAACACGCAACAAAGGGGGTGAGGCCATGTTGAGCTGCTTTAGAGAAGAGGAAGAGTTGTTGTAGTAGAGTGTTGTTGTCATGCTGTCATTTTATGCCGGACTGCTTCACAAACGAGGATCAATTTTGAGCTGAAACTTCAGAGACACATTTACATCTTGTAAAAGGGGCATTATAGGTCCCCTTTTAACATACAATTCCAGCCAGGTGGTTGGAGAAATGCTGTTGAAAAAGTAAGAAGAATCTGTTACATCAGACAAAAATGTGTTTAGTTTTTACATTCTAACATGAAAATGTTTAATTTATATATATTAATATATATATATAAATATATATATACATATAAATACAGATATAAATATATATCTGAATACTTTCCGTACCAGCTGTATATATATATATATATATATATATATATATATATATATATATATATATATATATATATATATATATATATATATATATACAGCTGGTACGGAAAGTATTCAGACCCCCTTAAATTTTTCACTCTTTGTTATATTGCAGCCATTTGCTAAAATCATTTAAGTTCATTTTGTTTCCTCATTAATGTACACACAGCACCCCATATTGACAGAAAAACACAGAATTGTTGACATTTTTGCAGATTTATTAAAAAAGAAAAACTGAAATGTCACATGGTCCTAAGTATTCAGACCCTTTGCTCAGTATTTAGTAGAAGCACCCTTTTGATCTAATACAGCCATGAGTCTTTTTGGGAAGTTTTTCACACCTGGATTTGAGGATCCTCTGCCATTCCGGATGGCCAGCTCTAGGAAGGGTTCTGGTCGTCCCAAACGTCTTCCATTTAAGGATTATGGAGGCCACTGTGCTCTTAGGAACCTTAAGTGCAGCAGAAATTTTTTGTAACCTTGGCCAGATCTGTGCCTTGCCACAATTCTGTCTCTGAGCTCTTCAGGCAGTTCCTTTGACCTCATGATTCTCATTTGCTCTGACATGCACTGTGAGCTGTAAGGTCTTATATAGACAGGCATGTGGCTTTCCTAATCAAGTCCAATCAGTATAATCAAACACAGCTGGACTCAAATGAAGGTGTAGAACCATCTCAAGGATGATCAGAAGAAATGGACAGCACCTGAGTTAAATATATGAGTGTCACAGCAAAGGGTCTGAATACTTAGGACCATGTGATATTTCAGTTTTTCTTTTTTAATAAATCTGCAAAAATGTCAACAATTCTGTGTTTTTCTGTCAATATGGGGTGCTGTGTGTACATTAATGAGGAAAAAAATAAACTTAAATGATTTTAGCAAATGGCTGCAATATAACAAAGAGTGAAAAATTTAAGGGGGTCTGAATACTTTCCGTACCCACTGTATATATATATATATATATATATATATATATATATATATATATATATATATATATATATGACTATGAAAAATATTTATTTGGAATAACTAATTGTGCACCAGTGTTGTAATTTTTAACTAAAACTATTAAAAAATGATTTTCGGTAATTGAAATAAAACTGAAATAAATTATATAAAAAATATAAATGGCAACTAACTGAAACAAATAAGTTGAAGTACACTCAAAAAAATGCTGGATTGTTTCAATCCATGTCTGGGGTAAATATTTTACCCAATGGGTTGAAGCAACCCAGCATTTTTTAGAGTGCAATAAAACTAAAACTGAAATAAACATAAAATAAAGATATATAGAAATATATATATATATATATATATATATATATATATATATATATATATATATATATATATAGAAATATATATATATATATATATATATATATATATATATATATATATATATATATATATATATATATATATATATATATATATATATATATATATTTTTTTTTTTTTTTTTTTTTTTTTTTTAAATAACTTTTTGAAAAAATAAACTGATCAATTTAGACTCATTTGGAAGATTCATTTGGGGAAAAAAACAATGAATTTTGCAGTTATTAAATTTTACTAAAACTAAAACTATTAAAAATTATTATAATTATTAAAAACTACAATATTTAACTTTAATGTAAAATGTAAACAAAAATTTGCTAAACAAATAATTTAAATAAGTTAAATTGAAGTACAAAATTTACTAAACATATAACTGAAATAAAAATAAATTAAAGCTAAATAAAAGTATTGTTTAACTAATACAAATTACCAAAACAAACTAAAATTAAAATAAAAACCGAAAATATAAAAATAAAAGTGAATTCAAAATATGAATAAATACCATAATAGTATATGAATAATAAAAAAAAAAATTGATATTAAAATCACAATTAGACCAGGAATGTGTTTCAAGAAAGTTAGGAGTCTAAGAAATGGAGTCAAATACGTTTACCCCTAAAATTAAAAAAACTAAAATATATTCAGATTATACATTTTGCAAGAAATATCTGAAGATTTTCATTCTCATATTCAAAAAGTAACATTGTAGAAACTAATTTTAGATTCACACTCTAAAAATGATGTGAAATTATGGCACACATCAAACTGATATCTTAATGAAGTACATGTGCTATAGCAGGTTAGTCAAAGGCCAGCCGCCACAAAATGTGTCTTGGTTAGGATGAGTAGATTAGGCTCCGATTGAGCCACTACCTTCAGTCATTTCCAGCTCAGTGTGCGTGTGCATTAAGAGCGAAGATATGAGAGCGAAACCGGAGAGTGTCGTCTCGCCGAGAAGCCAGACACATTTGCATCTTAAAAAACACAATAGTGATGGTGCATGCATAATGGTGCTGAGCAGATGGAGATGAGCTTGAGCGCTTTGAGAGATTACATTTCTTCAAAAACACAGAGAAAATGTCAGGTCGTGATGAATAAACAGAGACACTGTGGCGAAACTACACAGATCTAGACTTTGATCTTGGCAGCGATACTTTGTTAGCGCCGCTACACAATGGCCGCGCACAAAATTACAACCTGTATGAAGATGAAAACGGTTCAAACATCTCTCATGAGAAATGCATTATGGGTTGTCTGCACAGAATAATGCTGGGTTTATAGGATTAGCGCAAAATCGACGGCATTTTGGCAAAGTTAACGCCTCGGTTTAACCTTGCTAGCCCAACGAACACCCTTGAGACCTCTTTATCCAGTTCAGCTCCACCAGCGAGAACACATTTCTGTCCTCCAAACCGCTCCCTTAGGGGTGTCAGCCGGCATCCGAGAGCCTTTTCCCTCCTCCCAGCGGAGCGCAGACTCAAGCTAGCGTCATTACTAAGAATAGAGGAGAAATGCCCTCCAAGCATAATTACTGTGGATCTCAGTGGCGAGCCTTATCGCTGAATTAGTCGTAATTGTGAGAACTGTGATAAGCCAGAACTGTGGGGAAGAGGAATAAAAGAAATGTGAGCCAAGTTCTCCGTGTGCATAGCTAAGGGGCGTTATTAGCATAATGGACATGTTCAGTTGAGAACGAAGTGCAAGCTGGGTGTTTTAAGAGTTCACGGCTGGATATCTGTATTATGGGGTGACGCTATTCAGATAAAGCTCTGGGAAAATGGTTAGAAGAGCACTCGATATGGACTCGCTTTTCCTAAGAGTCATAAAGGAAGCAGTAGGAGGCGAGTGCTAGCGCTATATGTTTGTCATTCTATGAAACGAATTCACTCTAGAAATCACCTTAACAAAATGAAGTTAACTTTCCGTCATTTTAAATATTCTCTCATTTTTTGCCATTACAAAACAAACATTTAAAGGATTAGTTCACTTTAACTTATGCTTAATCTGTATGGCCGTTTGCTAATTGTTTTACTTTATAACGTGTAATATGTTTATGATGGATGGATGTACTTTTTTGAGCTTCAAACAGGTGGTTTCCATTCACTGCCGTTATAAAGCTTGGGAGCATCAGGGTGATTGGTAATATAACTCCGATTGAGTTCGTCTGAAAGAAGAAAGTCATATATATAAACCAGATTCTTGATATATTTTATTTATTTTACTTTTATTAGTTTTATTATTAACATTTTGATCAGAGAATTTCTTCAGGATTTTTTTATTATTTTTAATGGCTTTTTTTTGTTGTTGTTTTTTTATTGTTATTATGTCTTTTTTAAATCCATGACTGTATCTTTGATTTAATAATTTTCAGTCAATGCTGACTGACACATTTTTTTATGGGATATTTTTTAAATATTATTTAAAAAAAAACAAATAAACAAACAAAAAAAACTTCAGCTATAGGGACTGGATATACATATTTTACAGAATAAGTTTATAGTTAGCATAAAATGTAGTTACAATTAGTTAATTAGTTTTTTTTTTTTTTTATATTATTTATTTATTTATTATTATTTATTTTTTTTATTTATGCCATAGAAAATGTTTTAAGCATGGCTTAAAATGACATTAAAACCAATTTAATGACTTAATATTTGAAGAAATATTAAAGAAAACCCTTAGTTGGCCTTTGTTATGAAAAACGTTTATTTTATTTTATTTTTTAAAGTGCATCAATGTTGACACACATCACTATAAAAAATGCTGGGTTAAATATGGACTAACCCAGGGATTGGGTTGTTTTCACCCAGCCATTTTTTTTCCAACCAATTTTGGATTTATTTTTTTAGCCAGCAATATAGTAATATAGTAAAAGGCATGTTTTTGCTCACCCCCAAATAGGGGCAAATTTCTGAGGTATTTTAAGCTGAAACTTGACCAGACCAGAGACTTATATTGCATTCTTGTGAAAGAGGGCATAATATGTGCCCTTTAACCCAACCTGCTGGGTTTGTCCATATTCAACCCAACTTGGGTTGTTTTTAACCCAGCATTTTTTAGAGTGATGGTGCCTGCTTCCAGGAACGACTGTATTGAAAGGTATATGCACTCTATACTGTACGCCGCCTTATAGTGGTCTCTTTTATATACACGATACTGCAAGTGTGGGAGTTTTGAGCGAAGGCGCTGGGGAAAGTGCCCTTGGGAAGTGTGTCGTATGTGTGTGTGTGTGTGTGTGCATGTGTGTTTGTCCACAGGCCCTCACAATGGGTTTCGGTCTGCAGGGGCTCAGTAGGTGAACTGATGAAAATGTTTGATGTCAGCGCTGAGCCGCTGTGATTAACACAGTCAGGGTTTCCGTATCTGAAAAGTGCAGCGATTATACTTCAAACACAAACCCACGCACAAATCTATGAGAAAATACAGGTGTTCATGGCTCTATAAACAAGTTTGCGCACACTGCTGTTACACCAACACTCCCAGATCTACTGCTGCTTACCTAGACAAATGATAGTTATTAACTCAGTATTCCCTGCTAAACGGACTATAAATGTGACACTGATATCGCATCTCAAGTGTTTTCTCCTCTAAACGAGGATATGAAACAGGTTTGTAGATCTGATACTGTTTTTTCATCAAAATACTACTGGTAACGGTGAGGGAACTCACAGAACGTTTTGCATTTCCGTTGACAACTACATAGCAGCCGATTGGTCTGCGCAGCACCAATGCATCTTGAATGAGCCTATTGGTTCTTGTTTCATCAGATGTGTTTTCTCATTTCCATTCTCATGTGTTGTCATTTCCATTGACAACTACTAACTTTGTTCCAACATAACCTACCCAAACAAACATGAAACATGACAAACTTTGTTTAGTCTTACTTGTGGTTTTGAAAACATATTTTTCAGCAATTTTACATGTAAATGAAGTATAATTAATACCCCTTGGCCCGTAAATAAATTGTGTTATAAAAAATTTTGAAGCCATTCAAGCTCAAAATTACTACAAACCCGATTCCAAAAAGTTGTGACACTGTACAAATTGTGAATAAAAACAGAATGCATTGATGTGGAAGTTTCAAATTTCAATATTTTTATTCAGAATACAACATAGATGACATATCAAATGTTTAAACTGAGAAAATGTATCATTTTAAGGGAAAAATAAGTTGATTTTAAATTTCATGGCATCAACACATCTCAAAAAAGTTGGGACAAGGCCATGTTTACCACTGTGTGGCATCCCCTCTTCTTTTTATAACAGTCTGTAAACGTCTGGGGACTGAGGAGACAAGTTGCTCAAGTTTAGGAATAGGAATGTTGTCCCATTCTTGTCTCATACAGGCTTCTAGTTGCTCAACTGTCTTAGGTCTTCTTTGTCACATCTTCCTCTTTATGATACGCCAAATGAGATTGTTCCAGATTCTCTGAATCTTTGGATGATATTATGCACTGTAGATGATGATAACTTCAAACTCTTTGCAATTTTTCTCTGAGAAGCTCCTTTCTGATATTGCTCCACTATTTTTGGCCGCAGCATTGGGGGAATTGGTGATCCTCTGCCCATCTTGACTTCTGAGAGACACTGCCACTCTGAGAGGCTCTTTTTATACCCAATCATGTTGCCAATTGACCTAATAAGTTGCAAATTGGTCCTCCAGCTGTTCCTTATATGTACATTTAACTTTTCCGGCCTCTTATTGCTACCTGTCCCAACTTTTTTGAAATGTGTAGCTCTCATGAAATCCAAAATGAGGCAATATTTGGCATGACATTTCAAAATGTCTCACTTTCAACATTTGATATGTTATCTATATTCTATTGTGAATAAAATATAAGTTTATGAGATTTGTAAATTATTGCATTCCTTTTTTATTCACAATTTGTACAGTGTCCCAACTTTTTTGGAATCGGGTTTGTAAATTTTTTTATTTTCAGTGATGTGGAAATAAACATTTTTACACTTGTATTAAATAATCTGACACAATAATGTCTTAAAGTCTTAAATTAACCACAATGCATTGCATATGTTGATATATCCACTGATTATTGAGTAACTGATTAGCATATCATGGAAATTAAACTGATGATTCTACTGATTCGGGATTGAACAACAATTGAACTAAGAATTCAACTGACAGTTCTACTGATCTGAGACCAGCTGGTCCGGTGTAAATACAAATTTTCCATCACACAACCACTTCTCAGGTGGTAACGTATGGAATGGGGCCAGATTGCTCCTTGGGTCCAATACGGTCACCGTGATTTTGCCAAGTAAGACATGTTCCTGAATCAACATATTTTCTTGATCCTGGAACAACATTCCCATCCAAAAATGTAGTCCTAAACCTATCCCTACCCCTAAATCTGGCACGTCTGTTTTGTGGTTTTGCTTCAAGTTTATGTTTTCATGTCTTTTATTTTGTAGTTTTCATAGTCATGGTTCCTGTTTGTCATGCGATTCCCTGTTCGCCTCTTGTGATCCTGTCATGTGCTTCCCCTGTTCATGTGTCATGTTCTGATTGGTTCTCTTTATTCACGTGTCAGGTTCTCAATAGGCTTGTTTGAGATGCATCGGCACTGCACATACCAATTGCTGTATGACATCAATGCACCGAGAGCGATTCAAAAACATGAGTCGTCTGCTCTCCAGTCGCTCTCGTGGTACTTTGATGTCATGCACCGATCGGTCTGCTATTGGTCAGTTTATTGGTTCTTGTTTCATCAGTTGTGTTTTCTCATTGGTTCATTGTTTTATTGTGTCCAGGTGTTTCTCGTTTAGTCATTAGTCCTTGTGTATTTAAGCACTCTTTACCTTGGCATTGATGTATTGATGTTGTAACCCGCTGTTATTGAGTCCAGTGTTTACAAGTCTAGTTCACATTTATGTTCATGTCAATGTTCCCAGTCAAGTTTACTTAAGTCATTGTCTTGTTTTGTTCACCTTATAAATAAACGGTTCTGCAATCAACTTGACCTCAGTGGACTATTTGTTACAAAATCTAACCCTACCCATAACGTTTCCCTAAAATGTTAGGTAATAGAGGGAAATGGTAGGTGAATAACACTGATGTAGAAGCAACTAACACTTGTTGTAAGCCTAAACTTGACATAAACTGTAAACTTATCCGTCACATCTGACTGGTTGATTGGAATGTTGTTCCAGGAACAACATCTTTCATTCCAATCAACCAATCATATTTGAGGGACAACTTCTACAAGGTGAAATGGCGTTCACTGCTCTGATACCATGACGGTGGGAAAGGTGCATGTGATCTGCTTTCCCCATGCAGTGATTCTAAAGTGCTTAAGATGAAATACAGATGGTAGATGTGGTAAACCGTGTGAAAAATCATTTGGGCTATGCAGAGTCTCAGCTACAGCTGAGTTACTCTCCATTTGCTTGAATTTGGAGCAGTGACAGAAACAAATGGCATAGGCCTATATGTTATGTCATCTAGGATAATTGTTGTATGAGAAAAGGAAATTAACGAGCCATGGAGACTTGTTAGGCATTAACTAGGTAATTATATAGAGGGTGCCATAGATTTCCTTTCTAGACTTAATGTTTTAATAACAATTAAGCTGCTGAGATCTCAGTGGATTGTACCAAGCTTAGCTTTATGCTGGTCTATGACACTTTTACCTCCTAAAGATGAGAGTGGTCAAAAAAAGCACTAAAATAAAATACATATATCTCACTATTGTTTGCTGTGAAAAATGCCAATAGGTCAGCAATACAAAGTTTGTATCCACAAAAAAAAAAAAAAAAAAACTGCCAATAAAACTTAAAATTGTCCTTTTATTCTTTTTTTTCATTTTGTCTGTCCCTCTTTTGTCTCTCTTAACTCCAAGTCCAGTTGGCATGATTCTCCACATGACTCCCACATTTCTGAATTATTAATTTAGCCCTCATCAATCATTTGCAGAGCTGAAATCTTTATGTATTAAGAAAAATGAAATTGAATAATTTATTCAAGGCTGAATACAAGCTATTTCAGGAATGACCTTTACTGGAAGATAGCCAAGACATATAAGTTGAATGGTCTGGAGAAGATTATCATTTAGTCATTATTTTGAGTGTTAGATCTTTTGTAAGTCCATCATATGTGTTTAGTTTTGTCTGAGGCTCATCTGTGGGAATTATGACAAAAAGCCTTTCAGCAAAAGCTTTGGTTTTCCTCTGATGTTTCTCTTAAAGTTTCTCCATTCCTAATGGGAATTCTGGGAACATCTTGTGCAAGAAAGGAATATGCAAATATCTAGCCAAGATAATCAATCAAGAACGGAACAAGAAAGCGCACATGATGAGCTCATTAGGAATAAATTGACAAGTTTGTCTTTTAATAAATCTTTAACAGTTCTCTAAAATAACTAAAAGAATGTCTAAGCATATTTCATGCCAGATAAATTGACTTCAGAACCAAAATTCAGTACAATCATAATATTTTAATCAAATTGTCAGTGTTGACAGAAAAAAAAAAAAGACTTTGGAAATGCTAGGACATGCTGTGAGATTCCTCACACACGCTACAGATTAATAGGAATTTGTCATCACTTGGGTTCAATGTCACTCTCATTCAAGGCACCAAACCATGAAATGGACCCTTACTGGCCTTTCTCAGTATTATTAAACGATAAAGAGTTCAATTCCAACATGAACTCCAAGTGCTTGTTCCATTTCATTCACTATTATTTGCTGTGATCAAGGCCAATAGGTCAGCCATACAGGCAGGGAAGTCAAGCACCCATTTTTATACAAACACTACCGTTTAAAAGTGCATTTTTTGCATAAAATACAGTAAAAACTGTAATATTGTGAAATATTTTTCCAATTTAAAATAACATATTTCTGATTGAATATACTGTAAATTGTAATTTATTCCTGTGATGGAAAAGCTAAATTTTTAGACAGCCACTACTCAGAAATCATTCAAAAATGCTGAGTTTGTGATCAAATAACAATTCGGTAACACTTTATTTTAGGGTCAAGTTCTCACTATTAACTAGTTGCTTATTATCATGCATATTACTAGGATATTGGTTGTTTATTAGTACTTATAAAGCAGATATTTTCTGCATGACCATATGCAAAAACTACCTTACTAACTATTAATAAGCTGTAAATTAGGAGATAATTGAGGCAAAAGTTGTAGTTAATAGTGAATACACGTTCCCTATACTGAAGTGTTACCAACAATTCTTATTTATGTCGAAAGTGATACTTTTTTTCCTTCAGGATTCTTTGAAAAGTTCAAAAGAATGGCATGTCTTTACTTTCACTCTATCATAGTTCAATTCCGCCACATTGTTTAAAGGTGCCATAGAATTTAAAATTGAATTTACCTTGGCATAGTTAAATAACAAGAGTTCAGTACATGGAAATGACATACAGTGAGTCTCAAACTCCATTGTTTCCTCCTTCTTATGTAAATCTCATTTGTTTAAAAGACCTCAGAAGAACAGGCAAATCTCAACATAACACCCGACTGTTACGTAACAGTCAGGATCATTAATATGTACGCCCCCAATATTTGCATATGCCAGCCCATGTTCAAGCATTAGACAAGGGCAGCCAGTAACGTCTAAATCTGTGCACAGCTGAATCATCAGACTAGATAAGCAAGCAAGAGCAATAGCGAAAAATAGCAGATGGAGCAATAATAACTGACATGATCCATGATTACATGATATTTTTAGTGATATTTGTAAATTGTCTTTCTAATTGTTTCGTTAGCATGTTGCTAATGTACTTTTAAATGTGGTTAAAGTTACCATCGTTTCTTACTGTATTCACGGAGACAAGAGCCGTCACTATTTTCATTTTTAAACACTTGCAGTATGTATAATGCATAAACACAACTTCATTCTTTATAAATCTCTCCAACAGTGTGTAATGTTAGCTTTAGCCCGTTAGCCACAGAGCACTATCAAATTCATTCAGAATCAAATGTAAACATCCAAATAAATACTATACTCACATGATCCGATGCATGCATGCAGTATGCATGACGAACATTTTGTAAAGATCCATTTGAGGTTTATATTAGCTGTGTGAACTTTGTTTATGCAATTTATTATAGAGTTGCAAGCTCGGGGACGGGGAGCGCAAGGATTTAAAGGGGCCGCAGTCTGAATCGGTGCATATTTAATGATGCCCCAAAATAGGCAGTTAAAAAAATTAATTAAAAAAATCTATGGGGAATTTTGAGTTGAAACTTCACAGACACGTTCAGGGGACACCTTAGACTTATATTACATCTTGTTAAAAAACATTCTAGGGCACCTTTAAGACAAATCATTTTTGGTCACACTTTATGGTCCAATTCTCACTATTAAGTTAATTAACTAACTATTAACTATGACTTTGCCTCAATAAACTCCTAATTACTGCTTATTAATAGTTAGTAAGGTAGTTAAGTTTAGGTATGGGGAAGGATTAAGGGATGTAGAATAAGGTCATGCAGAATAAGGCATTAATATGTGCTTTATAAGTACTAATAAACAGACAATATCCTAGTAATACGCATGCTAATAAGCAACTAGTTAATAGTGAGAATTGGACCCTAAACTGCAGTGTTACCAATTCTACTACAATTTCTTAAATATAGTAAATTATCAAAATTAAACTTAATTGCCTTAAACATTGGCTCACAAATCTGGTTCTGATGCTTCTGCATAAAGGTATACCATCCAAAGCATCCCCCATACAATCTCTAGCCAACATTTGAAGAAGATCTCTTTCTCCTGGAGCCAATGTAGTATCCTCTGAGAACTTCACAGACACCCATCAGCAAAGCCTGAGGGACGAAAACAATTAGCATCTCTAATTAGTGTACTAAATCACATTTGAACATGCTTCCCATTGATGTGATGGACTGAGGCTGAATTACCAGAGGCTTTAGTTGAACGCCCACCTATAAAAAAATTTACTGCAGAGCCTGGCAGCCACCCAGTGTGTAAATAAATCTCTGGGAATGGCCGTCGTTTTTTAGCCCTGCTAAAGCCCCGGAGGGCACATCACTCTGGGGGTTCGGCCCTCTTCAATATTTAAGCAGCTTAAAGAAGTTCATTACAGAACACTGATCAGTCAATAATATCCAGTCAAATCAATGAAGCTTGCGATACTGCTAACAGTCAGTGCTTTGAGTGGATCTGAATTTCAACGGAAAAGAACCGGTGCATCCGTTTATGATTACTTTCTTGGCATTGGCAGTTGGAGATGCATTATTGCCAGAAATCAATGTCAATGGCTCATCAAAACCTACTCAAGTCAAGAAATGGGGGGAAATATGCAGTCGTACAAATGCCACCAAGCGAGCCTCTTGTCACCAAAACAAAGAAACGGTGCTGTGTTTTATTAAACAGATAAGCAGAGGAGTGAAAATGAAATTGACTGAGAAAAAGCCTGTTTTCTGAACTAAAGACGCTGAGAGCTCATGACATTATTCTACCCGTATGACAGTGACAAAAGAAATATTAGCATCTCGGAAAAGATAACTCTTATTTTGATCAAGGGTGAAAATGAAAAACATATCCTTGTCCGTCTAGGTGAATTCAAGGTTTTCTTTCATAACAGTGCAGTGTCATCTAGTAAAGTCAAATAAAGTATAATAAAATAAAATAAATACATTGTTTCCATCCATCCATCCATCCATCCATCCATTGTATCCATCAGTCCATCGATTGTTTCCATCCATCCATTGTTTCCATCCATCCATTGATTGTATCAATCCATCCATACATCCATCCATCCATTGTTTCATCCATCCATCCATCCATGCATATTTTATTTTATTTTAATAACCAGGGTTATCATCGTTAACAAAAACTATTAAAACAGTCCTGTTAATTGAAATAAAGCTGAAATAAAATAAAAAACACTAAAATAAAAATAGTTTAAGCACTAAAATTATTAAATAAATATAAATTAATATAGAATAAATTAGAAAAAATAAATATAAATAAACTAAAACTAAAACTGAAATAAAAATTTAAATTAAATAGCAATATTTAAAAAAACAAACAAACAAAACAAAACTAAAAAAATGACAAAATCGCATGACGAAATTACTAAAAAGTAAACTAACAAGAAAATCAATATATATATATATATATATATATATATATATATATATATATATATATATATATATATATATATATATATATATATATAAAAGATATTTCAAAATATGAATAAAACTTTGATAAATCAAATAAAAACTAAAATACATAAATAAGGATTTTATGAGTTTTCCATATTTTCTAAATTTTGACATGAAAGTGATGCAAAACCTAAAACATAATCAAATTGTGATCAAACTTATCAAGTTCAATCCATATTGAAGATAATTCAATCAATAACTGACTTATTGGAACATTCTGTAAAAAAATAAAAAATAATAATAAAATAATAATAATAATTTTGTGATTTGTTATCACAACATTTTTTCTCTTGTCAAATCAACTTCAATAATTAATGTGGTTGAGATAACATAATATTTTGAGTTTCTGTTGACTAAACCAATCGCCTTCATTGTAATAACTCAAATTTTAAGGCAACCAGGTGACTTACTTTTTTTACAGTGTAGTTGCCATCTCATTACTATGTAGTGATTGGAATATGATATTCTGGTCTCCAGATATGGCTTGAGTTATGTACCAAAATGTCATACTCAAGTATGAGCAATAGTAACAGTGATGCAAACCTTGAATAAGTGAATAATGACATAGCCAAATGTAAAGACGACACTGATTAACAGGCAAGTCTTTGTACAGAAAAGCCTGCCTGTGATGCCAGAAGACCATTAAGATCTCTATCAGTGTTCTTTCACGTGTATTGTTGGAATGAAGAGAGCTAACGGACCTCCTTTTGTTGCTCAGCCTAAACCTGTCAGCAGATAAACAAAGGCTGGCGTAGTTTTGAGGAGGTTCCCCCTGTCCCCATATAGATGACTAACCATGTGGGTGAAAACCTCCCTCATCCATTCTCACCGGCAGAGGTCTCGATCCAGAAGACAATAGCAATTTAAAGATAGCATCTTCACAAGGGATATGCTCACACTAACAAGAGCGATGTCCTCTACTAAATCAGCGTCAGGCTTCGGTTCACCAGCCCGAGGACCAGCTGCACATTCAGCCAGTGCAGATGTTGGCTGTGTGATATTTGATGGCCTGCTCTTATATCAAGTGCTTCAGTTTCAGGCTCAAAAGGTCAGTTTGTTTGTGGTTGTGTGTACGTGTGTGGCTGGAAGCTGTGTGTCTGTGCTTGTGTATGACTCAGGCCGAGTTTCCTCGCTGCGCTTCATTAAGTCTCAGGCGGAGAGATCTACGGCTACACTGAAATGTTACACTTGGCTATTTGAACTCCTTGCGGTCGGTTGAAGCTGCTGAACGGCAGCAGTGAGTGAGGAGATCAGCCTTTACTTACTGGAGCCCAACCTTCAAAGCTGAACTACTGTTAACTGTGCACGGTGTGAAAAGGTGAAAATAATCAATATTAAAGGGATAGTTCACCCCAAAATGAAAATTCTGTCTTCATTTACTCACCCTTAAGTTTTTCCAAACCGGTATGAATTTCTTTCTTCTGCTGAACACAAAAGAAGATATTTTGAACAATATGGGTAACCAGGCAGTTGATGGACCCCATTGACTACCATCATCCATCCATCCATTGTATGCATCCAGCCATCCATCCATCCATCCATCCATCCATACACACATACATACAAACATACAATCATACATTCTATCCATCAATCTATCCATTGTTTCCATCCATCCATCCATCCATTATCCATTGTACATCATTCCATCCATCCATCCATCCATCCATCCATCCATCCATCCATCCATCACTTGTTTCCATCCATTGTTTCCATCCATCCATAGTTTCCATCATCCATCCATCCATTGTATCCATCCATCCATCCATCCATCCATCATCCATCCATCCATCCATCCAAACATACATACAAACATACAATCATACATTCTATCATCAATCTATCCATTGTTTCCATCAATTCATCCATCCACCCATCCATCCATCCATCCATCCATCCAACCAACCAACCATCCATCCATCATCCATTGTACATCATTCCATCCATCCATCCATCCATCGTTTCCATCCATTGTTTCCATCATCCATCCATCCATTGTATACATCCATTCATCTATCTATCCATAGTTTCCATCTAAACATTGTATCCATCCATCCATTACATCCATCCATCCATCCATCCATCCATCCATCCATCCATCCTTTCCATCCATCCATTGTTTCCATCATCCATCCATCCATTGTATACATCCATTCATCTATCCATGGTTTCCATCTAAACATTGTATCCATCCATCCATTACATCCATCCATTACATCCATCCATCCATCCATCCTTTCCATCCATCCATTGTTTCCATCATCCATCCATCCATTGTATACATCCATTCATCTATCCATGGTTTCCATCTAAACATTGTATCCATCCATCCATTACATCCATCCATTACATCCATCCATCCATCCTTTCCATCCATCCATTGTTTCCATCATCCATCCATCCATTGTATACATCCATTCATCTATCCATGGTTTCCATCTAAACATTGTATCCATCCATCCATTACATCCATTCATCCATCCATTGTTTCCATCCATCCATCCAACCAACCATCCATCCATCATCCATTGTACATCATTGTATCCATCCATCATCCATCCATTGTTTCCATCCATCGTTTCCATCCATCCATTGTTTCCATCATCCATCCATCCATTGTATACACCCATTCATCTATCCATAGCTTCCATCCAAAAATTGTATCCATCCATCCATTACATCCATCCATCCATCCATCCATTGTTTCCATCCATCCATCCAACCAACTAACCATCCATCATCCATTGTACATCATTGTATCCATCCATCCATCCATCCATCCATCGTTTCCATCTATCCATCCATCCATCCATCCATCCATTGTTTCCATCCATCCATCCATCCATCCATCCATCCATCCATTGTTTCCATCCATCCATCCATCCATCCATCCATCCATTTAAACTTTTTTTAGAATTTTAAAACAAGATGTTGTTAAGACATCACTCAAAGATTTTCCTAGTAAAAAAAAATAATAATAATAATAATTAATTTTAATTGTACTTCCTATATTCAAATTTGAATTGCAATTCTGTAATTGTTTGCTACTTCAGTTCTCCTGTTTGCTTCCTGAATCAAATTCAAAACTGAGAACTGATTTGGAATTTAAAAGGAACACAACCTTTTTGTACACAAGTTCGTGTGACTGATTCCCCCTCTAGCATTTGTAACTGAAAGAGATCATCACTATGACTTTTGTAAATCAGTATAATCCCTCTCTGTCATTCAGTGCATAGATTACCAGCCCACACAATGTCTCAGTAGCGCTCACGAGTTGAGATTCACCATATCAATGCGGTTTCTTCCAGCCATCCTTTCGTAGCTGATCATTAAAGAGGATTACTCTCTCTTCTCGATGGAGTCGACAGTCCCACACATGACCTTCAACCGAGTGGTTCTAATGTTTGTTCTGCCTTTTGCAGAGCTCCAGCAACAAAAACATTGAACACCTTTGGCCCGAAGGAAAAAAGAGAGGTTGTTGTGATGTTGTGTGATGAGCATCTGTCCAACAAAAGCCTGCTAAATTAAGATCTTACTTTAAGGAAATGCACTACAGATTAAAAGTGTTGGTTTTGACTTTCCACAGCATTTACTAAACATCCAAAATAATTAAATAATCGAAATTGCTGCTAATTGTCTTCTAATTGCTGTTTCTTTTTCCTTGACATTTTATGGGTCATTTTAATTTTAGCTTTATTTAAAAAAATAATAAGAAAAATGAAAATCCATTTCATATTTTATGAAATAACCTTTTCACAAATGGCTCTGACAATTACCAACCACCGAGACAATTATAACATTTTATATAAAATGCAAATTTATATTTAAAAAATGTCTAATTTGAATATTTTAAAGTTGAAGTCAGAGTACAAAATATTTGTTTTGTTTGTATTTTAATGTTTTATATCTACCCTATATGATTAAATCCATCATTAGGAATGGTTTTGGAAACCTGCTAATAAACTGCACACTAATACCTACAATGACAATAATACTGATTGGATGGATGGATGGATGGAAGGATGGATGGATGGATGGATGGATGGATGGATGGATGGATGGATGGATGGATGGATGGATGGATGGATGGATGGATGGATGGAACAATACCAATAGTCTCTTTAATCCTGGCTAACTCAAAAATCAGTGACACTGAAGACTGGAGTAATGATGCTGAAAATTCAGCTTTGCATCACAGGAATAAATTACATTTTAAAATATATTAACATAGAAAATGGTTATTTGAAATTGCAATATTATTTCACAATATTACTGTTTTTCCTGTATTTTTAATAAAAAAACAAAAAAACAAACACACAGCCCTGGTGAGCATAAGAAACTTCCTTCAAAAACTTTTAAAAATCATACAAACTTTTAAACGGTAGTGTAGTCATAGCAATGATTCTGACATAATAAATGCACAATTCAAAGACTTTGTAAAATAGCTGTCTACAATCACGCACCATACCGCCAAGCCAACTTTTCAATTTGTAAAAACAAATCAAAAGCATGTCGACAGTTACAATGGATGCCTATGAGGCAAACGTACAATGATTGGCGCCCACACCACTGGGCATCATGTACTGACAAATAGACAAGTTTAAGAAAAGACTCTGTATATGAGAGAAAGCACTGAGGGAGGATGAAAGTACAAGAATCCAAGAAAGGCAAAAGAACCAGATGGGAATTCAAGAGAGAAAAGAAAAAGAGGAGTACAGAGATAGAACAAAAGGCAACAAAAGACTCAGATTCTGTTCAATATCAAGCTATATCCATATCTATTTGGAGTCCAGATGCACTTTAAGGTAAAGCCTCAGGTTTAGCTGCTTCGTTTTTCAAACCAATGAGTACATCAGTTGGCTTGGCCCATGTTACAGGTTGAGATCAGATACTCTCAAATCTTTGCTGCATCTCAAAGGACCGCTGAAAGAGCCGAATCAAAAGAACCATCTGAATAGAAGTCTGGGAGAACAGGATCAAACACACTCGCGCTGAACAAATGGAGGAGGCTGTTGCCGTTTGACCAGCCTGAAAGGTGCACTTCACCGCCTTCAAGTCACAAACACACACACACACTTACACAACTCTCAAGGCATCATTAAAAGCAAGACTATTTTCCGAATCCTGGAGCAAAGTGTATTTGGGGAATTTCAGTGAGTCAGACAGAGTTTTTATTTACACTCTTTGAAAACTGCTTTTCTTCCTCTATCCTTTATTTTTTATTATGTCTATCATCCCTTTTCTGTTATCAAATACCCTGACTCTTCTTAGAGTTTGTCTTATTATTATGAAAATAGACCGGAGATATTAATAGCGCCACATCTATTTGAAATGCCACCTCCGAACACATGACCCAGAAGTTTGTATTTAAATGGTCAGTAAGTGTTTGTTGTTAAAAAAAAAAAAAAAAAGTAGTAAAAAAAAAAAAATATATGCACATTTAAAATAAAGTTACTTGTGACAGGTGAGGGTTTTTTTTTTTTCACACACACAACATAAGCACATAAATTGTTACAGAGAAAACTATAAACAGAGAGGATCAGATGATAATGTTTTAATGAATGTAAAGCCCACTGTTGCAGAATTACAACATCAGTTTCAAAAATGTAAAAATTAAAAAAAAAAAAAAAAAAAAAAAAAATTTTCTCAAGACCACATTTACATAGTTAATGGGTTCTATTATTTGTCCTCACAATGCTATTGGATATAAGAAGTGTTTATAAGTCCAGTCCTCTGTTGCATTGTTCAGGGACAGGTGTGAATGGTCTTGAATATGAACCTGTAAGTGCTCTGGGGGGATGCATGTGTTCCTTTAGTATGATAAGTAGAGAGCATAATAGGCCAGCCAGACAGTATTGTTTGAATGTAGTAGTGGAATTTTGATTAGCATTTGCATTGAAATTATAATACTTTGATGGATAATACTTAGATCTCTACCCTCAACACATGGTCTACCACCCTGTCTATTCAGTTTATCTACAATATAAGACCCATATGTATTATTCACTTATTTATTTTTTTACTTTTTCCATTTCAGAATGCCAAGATGTCATCGGACCACCATCCACTGGATGTACGCAAATACATGATTGCACATTTCTTAGTAAAGACGAAGAGAGGACGCTGCAGACACTGCAATAATGGATACACAAATACACTGTAGCAAGTGCAATGTTCGCATGTGCTTCTCAGATGAAAAGAACTGTCTTAGGGTTGCTTGTAACTCCTAACTAGGCCCAACGTTGCAATATTACATTTCCCTAAAAACTTACTAAAATGTAAAAAAAATTGAAAAATCTTTAATTTCTATATCAGAGGCCTCCTAAAACAATATCTGAGAGGTCAAAAATTGTTTTGCTCATTTTTTTTTTCTATATTTGGGTTTTACAGGGTTAATGAATGTAAAGATAATTAATTAATCTCATAACTGAACAAAAGTAGTTATTTGATATTATAAGATTTTCATGAACAAAACTATTTTGTTAGCACAGATCAGACATTCTGAATGTTATTTTTTTTATATTATAAAAATATAAAAATTTATATTATAATAATTATTATAATTTATATTATATTTTTTATTGTGTTTTTTTAGTTATTTATTTATTTTTTTTATTTTTTTATTTTTTTTCTCCACCCTAGCTAGAACATGATGGCCACGCAGATGGGTTTTTACATGCCAGTTGCATTTACTTATTGTGGTATTGTAATTTCAGGGAAGAAAAAATAATACATAATTGAAATGCGGGACACTGCTTACATCTTTGTAGGACGCAGGACAACACTTCCAATTTTGAGACTCTTCAATGATCACTCTAGAGGGAATCCATGGCTGAACAGCTCTATAGCTCTACTGTAATGGGGCTTTTGGGCACTGGTCACCGTAGCTTACCTTTCCCTGCCCGTAAAGCCACAGAGAGCGTCAAAGGTGTAAAGGAAAAGAACGAGAGAGTCCCGCAGAATCTCTTTATCCCCCAAAATCAGAACTCACCATGCGACTATATTGTCCGGACCTTTCTAAAACTAAGGTAACTGGCATGGACAACGCAGCCCTGGGTATGGGCTCTATTGTGTACCCTCTGTGCCATTGCCAGGTAATGGAAAATTCATTTGATAATTTGTCCAAACTCAAGCTGAGCAAAACTTTCTGGTCTTCTAATGGACCATAGTGCTGGAATACAAGAAACGGGGTCATACTGGGACTTGTAAGATGGAAGGCAGCTGTCGTGGGGTGAAAACCAACTGGTAAGTGCATCTGTGTCAATGCTGCAGGCAGTTTGCAATGAGATTTTCAGGAAAAAAAGAACATATTCCAATCTCACAGCTGTCCCAAAACTCTTTTATGTTCAATGCGTGTGTTATCGACCTTAAAAATAAAACTGCCTACAACTATATCTTTGTGGTGACAATGCACAATCAAACAAACTTTTCAGACAAAACCCATCAGCTTCCTCTGAAGTCATTAAAAGCCTTTTATTTTTTGAAACATAGACAGATTTTTGTGCTTTCAAGTCATCTACTTCAGCTAACACTGACAGGTTCATGTCTTTTAACTAATGCGCTGCAGTTATATTCATGAATATAGTGCTGAACATGCTGATTCTTTGCAAATTTTACATTACATAAAACTTAAATGTGGGTATATGAATAATAAGAAAGCATCTATATTACTTTTCAACATCAAACAGCAGAAAATGTATAATAATAAATATGTAATACAATTGATAACACCATATTTACATTTATTTATATTGCTTTATTTTATTTTAGTTTTAATAATTTAAGTACTTCAGCTTGCTGTGGCAATCTAGAAAATATAAAAAATGCATTGTTACAAACAAAAAATATATAAAAATGTGAAAAAATTGTAAATAAAACAGAGATTATTGAAGCATGTTTTACAAGAAAATACTATATATACAGTCAAACCAAAAATTATTCAGACATTTTTGATATTTTTGGTATATTTTTACTAGTGGGTGCAGGACACTATAGTTAATTTATGTAAGTGAGGATAGCAAAATAAAGTAAACTGTGACATATTATACCCCAAAAAAAATTCATACAGTGGAATATCAGTAAAACTGATAAAAAATTTGCAACCAAAAATTATTATAACACTTTGACCTGACCATGTTTTGCTTAAGTGTTATCTGACATAATTAAGATTATTTTTTTCTGACAGTTTATTTCTGAAATCTGATCATTTTTTTAATGAATAAACAGTATTAATGAATGAAATTTAAATTTTGGTTTGACTGTAAATACATTTTTCAACTTCAAAATTTCAAAATAATTTAATGTTTTATACTGTGAAAAAGAATTGTTAAAAAAAGTTAGTTACCTGGTTGCCTTAAAATTTTGAGTTCATTGAAATTAAAAATTTGAGTTAATACAATGAAGGTGATTGGTTTAATCAACAGAAACTCAAAATATTATGTTATCTGAACAACACAAATTATCTAAGTTGATTTGACAAAAGAATTTTTTTTTTGATAACAAGTGATGAAAATATGCTGCTTCTTTGTAATTGCTTGTGAAAATTGTTTCTACACCAAATTTATATCAGCGTATATTACAGTAGCATCACCTGAGAACGGCGAATTAAATCAATATATTATCTAAAGTGTAAAGAACACACGCCTACTAATCAAAACATCTCTATTTCACCATGACCAGCGGTCACGCCACTGACGACAGTGTTACAGCTCAGCTCATCATCTGCTTTTACAGACCGACAGAGAAAAGCCTCGTTCCCCTGGTACTGAGAGGCCATATTAAAGGGCATGTCAGTTAACCTGTCCACTGGATTGTGTAAGAGTAAATCTGAAAATCCCAGTGAGTGTAGTACGGATCATGGAGGTGAAGCAGGAGGTGGGGGGATATAACAGATGACAGCTGAAGAGAGAGAAGGGGTGAAATAGCCACTGTATGACAGACAGCACTAAATTACTGCGTCTTGACGGGCTACGCAGGGCAGCAGAGCAGATCGTGTGGTGGACAGATGACGTGGTGTACACAATGAGGAAAACCCATCTCATCATGGCCGGAGATTGTTAAAAAGGCATCGTTTTCGAAACAGACAGAGCAAAGCACTCAAACAGCATATTTTTTTTAGCCTTTTAACAGTACAACACTCAACAAAAGAAGCTGCTCATTAAAAGGTGAACGATGTAATTTCTGTGCATGAAGTTAAATCTAGATGTTTATACTTTCACGTTTTTTAAGAAAATGTGCTCACACTTTAGGTTAGGGTCCAATTCTCACTATTAACTATGACTTTTGCATCAGTAAACTCCTAATTACTGCTTATTAATAGTTAGTAAGGTTGTTAAGTTTAGGTATTGGGTAGGATTAAGGGGTGTAGAATATGATCATGCAGAATAAGGCATTAATATGTACTAATAAATAGCCAATATCCTGCATGCTAATAAGCAACTGGTTAATAATGAGAATTGGACCCTAAACTAAAGTGTTAACGAAAACGTGAGTTGAGTTTAGCCATTGTAAATTCTGAATAAGATGTGAAAGTGTTCTGGGTGGTTGCCAAGGCGTTTCTAATACTCTGAATGGTTCTAAAAGGACTATTGTCAGGGTAACAAAATCTAAATCTAATTTGACATTTGTAAAATTATATGTTCACCTTACAAAATGCAATTCAAGACCCCTTAAAATACATTCTCAGTTATTCCTATTTTCACATCTTTATCACTGCATAGTAATTGCTTGAATGTTTTTACATTGCCTGCAAATATCTTATTCTCATTCATTGCATGATTTGACTAAATGCATTGCATAAAACAGCAATGGATACAACTTCATTTGTGTGTATTTATAACCATGTTAAATATAGTACTGTTATGAACTATGGTAAATCATACTCTGTTATAGTACACTAAATTACATTTAGTCATCTACACACACTTATGAACTAGACTTCTTAGACTAACCTGCAGCCCTCTTGTTCCCTTCAAGCTAATGCTAATGTTACTGCACTGAACTGCTATGTAAAAAAACTAAATTAAAATATAATAATATGCATCATTTAAATATTAATTGCATGGATATAATAACAAATTAAAAGAAAAATAGATATCCGTTGGTAAGTAATAACATTTATAGTGTGTTATGCAACTGTTTGCATTGCAGTTTAACAGAACAGCCTCAAAAAACTGAGGAAAAATTCATGCAAATCTATAGATAGATAGATTATATTTTTTAAACGAGCATGTGCAATGTGTAGCAATAGCCATTATTTCAGTTCACAGGATTGTTGCGCACAGTAAAAATTTGCACACTTCACCTTTAAACAGAGAGTACTGCACTAAAATGCATGATGACATTTTCCTACTCCTCAGTTCAGTTTTATGCCCCACTGAGTCTAGAAACCCATTAGTTACAGTTCTGTCCCAACAGAATACCAATGTCCAGGCCTTCACACCAATGGTGCATGCACTCATGGGATGTTGCACGCTAGTGGTCACCATCCACAATGCACTACCGTACAAACACATGGTGCGTCAGTGACCAGCAGCCCATCGTCTCTCCCACACATTGCTCGGCTCTCCAGCATGGCATAAGAGCTCAGAGGCATGAAATTAAACACAAGATGCTGCAGTTTTGAACCCAGGCCAAGTCTGAACGGTAATATAAAACTCTGATCCACAGCGGAGGAGGGTTATGTAGAGCATGGAGCTTTTTCTTCTTCAAAATCTCAAAAGTGAAATATTTGGAACTATGTATATTATTTATATTCACATCGAAAAATGAAGAAAAAAAAGACTTTAAGCTCCTATTAGCATCCCCTTCATGGCATGATCATATACTATCCAAATTACTAGAAATGTAGTTTTTGATTCAACTCACTAACTTTTTGAATGCATTGATTAAAAATTCACTCATTTATTCAGTGACTGCTTATGCAGTTTGCATCAATATGCCAGTAGGTGGCAACAATTCAGTGTCTCCTTATGTGAATCATTTACTTAAACAATTCCTGAAAAAAAAAAAGACTGATAAAGTGTTATTATTCTTTGTTAAAATTTGCAAATCTAAGGGTGTATTCACACCTGTCTTGTTTGGTTCAATTCAATCAAGCTCAAGTTAAATTTCCCCCTTTGGTCCAGGTTTTTTGGGCAGATGTGAATACCTCAATCGTACTCAGGTGTGGACCAAACAACCATATCGAGACCCAGCTGAAGAGGTGGTCTTGGTCCGGTCCCAGACGAACTCTGGTACGGTTCTCTGCTTGAGAATTTCTGTCCAATAAATGGATGACCTTAGCACACGTGTGGTTTTGTTTACAAATTTTGATTCACTTGCAAAAAGGACAGTGTGAAAGTAAACCACACCTAACTAAAAACTGTATTTGGTCCGGACCAAAGCAAGTGAAATAGCGGACTTTCCTGGTGTGAATACACTCTAAGTAATTGAGGGGACCTGTTACTACAACTTAAATTAATGCATGGTTGCAAGTTAAAAAATTCTAATTTAATCTTTTAATTAAACATTTTAAGTTGCAAACATTATTTTGTGGAGTTCTGTTGACATAATAATGTTGATCATTACATCAACTTAATATCGTATGTAATTTAACCCTCTGGAGTCTGAGGCTGATTTGGGGCTTGGAGAAGTTTTGACATGCCCTGACATTTGTGCTTTTTTCAGTTGTTCATAAACATATAAATGACAAAAGTGTCATTACACTGTATTCAACACAAACTAGGCTACAATAATATGTGAGGAACATGTATGTACATGTTTGTATTTTTGAAGGAAAAATGTTTATGCGTGGTTATTGAAAAAACAAAAAACTTAAGTCACTGAAATAAGGCCAAAAAAGGTATATTAAATCTGTGTTCACAAGACTTTTGGGTATTGGAGGTTGTAGACTAGAGTTTTTGCTTCAGAATTATGTAAAAATTATGCTGCCTACTCCTTCATATAAAACAACATATTGATTTAGTTTTTGTAAGACACTTTTTGTCAAGAAACACAGTATGCGTGGAGGCGTGAATCTGCATGAATAATGGCTCATTTACACCTGAGAAGACAAACGAATCACATAATAATGACCTGAAATTACTTGCATATTAATGAGGCCTTTTAGTCAGGTAGGCTGTGAAAAAAAACCCCTCTGTAATCATGTCTCAGCTCATCATAAACAGCAATACTGTGAAATATTATTACAATTTAAAATAATGGTATTCTATTATATTCTTTAAAATATAATGTATTTCTGTGATGCAAAGTGTCTGAACAATTATGTTACCTCTATGGCATTTCATATAGGCTTTTAGCTTAAAAGCATGCACATTTGGAGAAATATTGATGGATTCTTATATATTTATGTCAATTTTCTATACTGAGAAGCAATATTTATTGTCATCACTATGAGTGCTGGATACTGTCAACTTTTACTGATACTTTTCAATTCATACTTGCAGCCGGAGGGCGCTCTGTGCACCTTTAGTCCACAAATTCATATAAAGAAGAAAAGGAACTAGGAACTAACGGTATGTCTTCTAGAGATCGCTAACCATTGCTTTAACACCCAAATAAACACTTTTCAAGACAATAAATACATGATTGAGACGATGAATGCATGTATTGCCTCTGAATTTGCGTCTGAATAGCGCTGGCTCTGTGGGCGTGGCCGCATTAGCGGATAATGAGCTGAATCACAGACTTCTGACATGGCTCTCTTTTCAAACAGATTACATAAACACAGAATGTTTGTTTTCGATTTGACTTGCACGATTTAAAACCTGACATTTCAACGTTTCTTTAGACGTAAGTGTAATTTTTTTTGTCATTAGTATTCATAAGTTACAGTTCATTTTCTGAGAACTATCAGATTGGACTTCGTTCAGAGGGAGAGGAGAGATCACGCATCATGTTAGTTTTCTTTATTTTACAAAAAGCACAACATTGTGTTTTTACTCTGAGTGTACACAAATAAAAGAAGACATTCTATAGTTTCAATTGATATATTACTTATGTCTCTATGACAAAAAATGACAGAGTATTTTAAGTTTGCTGCAATGTGAAAAAAATCCTGCAAAACGCACCAGCGCGTTTTCAGACCTCAGGGAGTTAAACTCAAATTACCAAAAAATTGGTTGTAGTAACTTAATGAAATTGTCTCGATAAATTCAGAAATTGGGCAGTGGATTTCTAGTTCCCATGCTTTATGTAGGGCTGGACAAGGAGAATAAATGTTGAAATTAAGTGTTCATTTATTTGTTTTTAGTGAAGGGAAAGACCTGTTAGTATTTAATGCTGTTATGTTTGACATTTAAAAGAGTTTCTGTAATGTTGAAGTTTTTGTGGTTACCACTGTGCTGAAGAGTAGATACATGAAGGTAAACACTATTGACTCTATAAGCAATGACTGCGCTAATGCCAGTGATGAGTAATATCTTACTTGTTCATTAATTATGTTAAATAAGTTATGTGAGCATGTGCTGTGATAGCTGTTGATCTGAACTGAAATAGATCAGATTAAGTGGTTCCAGGACTATAACTCTAGTAGTTGGAGAGACTTAATTTTTTTGAGTAATCAACTTAAATTTTGTTTATGCTACAAATTAAGTTCCTCTAACTCAATTTCCTGAGATATACTGTATATTGTACAAACTAAAATGAAAGACGTTGATATTGAACAGTCTACCTCTGCTTTTACCCAAGAGCTATGGGTCATATTGTAGAATCTGACAAGCAACAAAAGGGGGCGATAGAGTTAAATGTTTGTGCATTAAAGTCAGCATGAAACAGAAGTTGCATTTTTTTTCTTCTCTATTGCGACGTATATTCAAATAAAATGGCTTCTCAAACAAGAAAAAAATGTAGGATGGACTTAATTTTGTCCATCTGAAATTGTGGTTTGCTATTGGACGATCTCATGTGAGTGACAGGTTGTCCCGCCCTCGTGCCAGTCAACACATCATCAGAGAAGAGATATCACTGCAAGTTATTTTTATTAAAGATTATAAGGGCATATTAATTAAAAGAAAATAATGATATGCACAGATAAATAATTTATAATAAATATAAATTAAAAATTCCATTTTGATTTCTTTTAAAGAGGACGTTCTTCAAAATGTTGCTTTGCATAACAAAACTTTGACCTAAAAGAAAGTACTGCAATGCTAATGTAGCTATCATGTCCATTGTGGAAACACTGAAAATCTTGCACTGAATTATGAATTATGTTCTGACACATTTCAAAATGCAAGAAAGCATGAAAATGGGCGAGTCAAATTACTGGAGGCTAGCAGAGCTTCTTTATGATTAGGTATAATTATAGTAAATGTTAAATTTATTCAACAAAATCTGCATTTCAAAAGTTTATCAAATAAAACTGATGGGAATTTATTCATGCAACAAGTATAGCACAACACAAGTGCAACGTTTTTCTATCCAAAACATTCCTTCTTTTTATTTCCCCACAGACTAAACACAGACTAACCTGCCCACAACAGCAGGGCAACGATGAAGCCCATTTCCTTGTCAAAGTCGCCCCATTTAGGTCCCTTATTTGCAAAGCAATTCAAACCTTGTGATGTCTGGTTCTGTGTGTCTGCAGCTATTCGACTTCATTACTGGATGGCTGCTAGCGGTGAGGACACTTAACCCCTATTACAGCTTCACCTCCTGAGTCTGAACTAAGAGATAATTAATCTATTTATACAGAGGAAGAGGAAATAAGGACTATTGCCGGAGCTGTTTAAACAAATATCAAAATGTTTAACCAAAACATATACATTCATTTTATTCCACTTAACGTGCATTACAAAATACACAACGTCTCCATATTGCAACCCTTTTCATGGGATACAGCAAGTACTTCCATAACTAACACAAAGCTTTAGCCATAAAAATCTCTAAGATAAAGGTTCGAGATTTCATAGGAAACCTTAGATGGTGTCCCTTTTAAAGGTGCGTAGAACTGTCTAACATAAACATGGTTGCCAGGAGTTGTAAGCATGTCACATGATGGCTGACCGAGGGTACTGTTATAGTGAGATAAAAGTGGCAAGGCATCGTGAGTGATCTATAGTTAAACAAGCTTAATATATTTACCCCATCACAAAAAGCGCCTGACAAAGCAGCTGACTCACAAGTGTCTGAGAACAGGAACGAAACACTGTTATTAACTTAATGTCCTAAAAAGGTATTAGAGAATGTCTTCTCTGGGCTTAAGTACTTTAAAGAAGAACACTTAGTTGAGTTACAGGCGCTCTGAAACAATGCAATCAACTTGCTTCTATTTACAACTGCGTCCTTAATAAGAGGTTAAGTATGTGCAAAGTAACTGCTTCTGTCTCCATATATCCTGAGACTATGGAAGCTTGTTTCCATCACTAAATAAAAAATAAAAAAATGCAATTGCAATTTTTTTTTTTTCACACAATTCTGAGATTATAACATTTTTTTCTCAGAAATGTGAGATATAAACACGCGAGTTATGAAGTCAGAATTGCTTGATATAAAGTCAGAATTGTGAGTTATAAACTCGCAATTACGTGTTGTAATGTACAATTGAGGGAAACAAGACTCAGAATTGCGAGTTTATATCTGACAATTCTGACTTTATAACTTGCAATTGCATGTTATAAATCCAGAATTGTGATATAAACTCACAAAAAAAGACTCAGAATTGCGAGTTTATATCTGACAATTCTGACTTTATAACTCACAATTGTGAGTTTACATCTCGCAATTCTGAGTTTTTCATTTTTTATAAAGTCAGAGTTGCATGATAAAAACTTGTAAATGTGAGAAAAAAAGTCAGAATTGCAACTTTATATCGCATTTCTGACTTTATAACTCGCAATTGTGAGTTTTATCATGCAATTATGACTTTATAACTTTTTTCAGACTTTTTTTCTCGCAATTGCAAGATATAAACTGACAATTGCGAGTTATAATGTCAGAATTGCGTGACAAAGTCAGAATTGCGAGTTATAAAGTCAGAATTGCATGATAAAACTCACAATTGCGAGTTATAAAGTCATGAAATGCGATATAAAGTCGCAATTCTAACTTTTTTTCTCACATTTGCAAGTTTTTATCATGCAAATCTGACTTTATAAAAATGAAAAATTCAGGATTGCGAGATATAAACTCACAATTGTGAGTTATAAAGTAAGAATTGCATAATATAAACTCACAATTGCGTCTTATAAAGACTTTTTTGTGAGTTTATTTCACAATTCTGGATTTATAACATGCAATTGCAAGTTATAAAGTCAGAATTGTCAGATATAAAAAAATTTGAGATAAATTTTTAATGACCTTTTTTTTTTCATTTTTATTTCATGGCGGAAACAAGCTTCCATACAAAACAAATGTATAAAACGAATGTATTTGCTTCCTCTAAAGTCTGTTCAACACAAACAC
Organism: Megalobrama amblycephala; assembly: GCF_018812025.1. Classification (NCBI taxonomy): domain Eukaryota; kingdom Metazoa; phylum Chordata; class Actinopteri; order Cypriniformes; family Xenocyprididae; genus Megalobrama; species Megalobrama amblycephala. Next base: position 50,331,879 of record NC_063050.1, read on the forward strand.
TTTTCACCAATGTGAAAGTCCTAGTGATTTACTCATTTCATGCCATAATATCAAGTTGAGAGCAATTTGCTGCTAGTAATACTGGTATGATAGAGGATAATTTATTGGGGAATGATGTATATTCATGGCCCGCTGTGAAGCAAATCACACATTCCTGGCTTCTCCCTGTTATTGCTTTGACAATCATACCTCATCTTCAGGACAGACTATTTATTGTGTGCTATTGTGCTCGATGTAAATATCCTCTCTCAATGGCATATCAAATATCTTGTTTTTGTTGAGGTGTTGTTGCGGTTGTCATGGAACAATAAGTTGGTCTTGTGCGCTAGGGGTACATGGGAAAGCCGTGCTGCATTAGCAATGAATGCTGTTTTCGTCCATGAAAATCTTAGTGCATAGCAACACCAATCGATAAAAGCACACAAAACCTCTTAAGACACAAGACTCGTTCTAATGTTGCATGTAGGATTTATCTTCATTACTCAAATATCAAAAAGCCTTGTTTCTCAAAATCATATACTTGGCAGTATCGCTTTACTCCTATTGTGCTGGTTTGTGGTTCATTAGCACGCAGCAGGAGGTTAAGTTAGTCAATATCCTCAGCAAACACTCTCTGCTGAGTAGTTAGGGGCAATTTAGAAACTTCAACCATGAAAAGCAGAAGCCTTTGCTTATTAATTAGCCAAGATTAAAGAGAGAAGCTTTAAAACATAAGCTATTAAAGTAAAATGTCCTTGCTTTTGTCTAAAGCTCCATTCATTAATAATCATTTACAGGACAAGTACAATAAAAGACCCTACTTCAATATCTAGTGAGGTACCTACATAAAAACACACTCCCAAAGAGAAAGCTTTTCCAAACAGTATACAAAACAGTCCCAGAATGCACTGCATTCTGTGAAAAAAAAATACATCCAATAAGGTGGATAAAAAAAATATGTAAATTATTTGAAAATTAACTTATTCTCATTAAACTGTTATTACTTTTATATTATATTATATTATATTATATTATATTATATTATATTATATTATATTATATTATATTATATTATATTATATTATATTATATTATATTATATTATATTATATTGCTTTATTTGTGTGTGTATAAATGTGCATAATGTGTTTTTATTCCCATAAGAGGTTTTTTTTTTTTTTTTTTTTTTTTTTTTTTTAGATGTATACATCTGACAGCTGAATAAACAAGCTTTCAATTGATGTATGGTTTGTTAGGACAATATTTGGCTGAGATACAACTATTTGAAAATATGGAATCTGAGGGTGCAAAAATATAAAAAATATTGAGAAAATCACCTTTAAAGTTGTTCAAATGAAGTCCTTAGCAAAGCATATCAACTCACAAAAATATTTTTTTATATATATTTACAGTAGGAAATTTCCAAAATATCATCATGGAACATTATCTTTACTTAATATCCTAATGATTTTTGGCATAAAAGAAAAAATGATAACTTTGACCCATACAGTGTATTCTTGGCTATTGCTACAAATAGCCAACATGTGACTTACGACTGGTTTTGTGGTCCTGGGTCACATATCTCATTGATAAAAAGTAAATATTCTACATAAACATGTATTTTTTTTTTTTTTTTAATTATTATTATTTTTATTCAGTGAGATTAAGCATAAAATAATGAAAATATTATTCTTTTTTTTCCCCAATGTATTTAAAGGAATGATTGCCTCTATTGAGCAAGGATGCATTAAATTGATCAAAAGTGGCAATAAATACATTTATAGAAATAAGAAAGTAGTTTTCATAAAATTATTAAGCACCTTTCAACATTGATAATAAGACAGTCAAAAATGTTTCTTAAGCAGCAAATCAAATCATCATATTAGAATGATTTCTGAAGGATCATGTGACACTGAAGACTGGAGTATTGATGCTGAAAATTCAGCTTTGATCACAGAAATAAATTACATTTAAAAATATATTAATATAGAAAACAAGTTGTTTTGAATTGTAATAATATTTCACATTATTACTATTTTTACTGTATTTTTGATTAAATAAATCCAGCTTTGATGAGCTTCTTTCAGAATTTACTTTTTAATGGTGTATATCATTAACTTGGCAACAAAGTTTGCTCACTAAAAGTGCTTAAGAGATTCCAAGGCAATCAATTAGACCATAACATAACAAGAAATTCAGTTGAACCAGTACATAGCAGAAGCATTTTGTTCGGACTGGCACATAACAATGGACCAGTCTGTTTTTAAACCCCTGGGACAATGTCAACATTATTTTTAGCAGTATGTGAAGGTCCAGGTGTAACAGAGGCAACATCACAATATCAAGAGGGTTGTTGTGGTCATGACCTCTGTCTCACTTGCCATGTTCACCGAAGGGAAAGATACACAGAGAGTGACAATGAATCTCTCATGCCTGGATCAATGTTTCGGTAGACAATATAGATAAACCTTAAAGACAAAGTGCATTTCTGTGCCACAAGAGTTAACCAACCAATATATGATAGCTATTTGTTAGCATTCCCAGACATCTCAATAGAAGTATCTTGGCTGCTCTGCTTTCTGCACTCTGTGCTAATAGGCATTGTACTTAGTTTTCAAAAAGAATATTTTGACATTTCATCAACCCTACCTGTCCCCACAGCAGTCACATAAACATCTTTATCATCTGCAAAAGAACTGAGCTTTTCATGACACTACAACATCCACTTTTATTTCCCTTCTGGCATGCATTCATGCTAAATTTGAAAATTTATAAGATGCCTTGGTGAAAAACAGCACATACTGTATACACAAATACATGTGGGCAAGGCAATAAGGAGTAAAATAAAAATGGAAATGTATTTTATTCACCAAACAAAATCTCTTTTCAAAGTCTTTAAAGTGAGATTAAACTGTATGACCAAATGCATCACATCCTTTGCACAAAAACAAACGTTTCATGGACATCTAGTGGGCACAGTATTCGCGTGACCTCTTTACACATTTTTATAACCTACTGACCTAAATAATCCTCTGGATGTTGTTCATCTGCTGGACAGAAACCAGCAGAGAAGATCTGATGTCGAAAGAAGACTATAATAAGCACAAAAACGTTCAAGTCAGCATGAAACGGAATTTGCGATCGTCATTTCTTCCATATTGTGACGTATATCTGAGATAAAAACCTTCTAAAAATGATTTTAAAAAAAACATTTATTATTTGACAATTCTTTTTTATTAAATATTTCAGTGCTTATTATAAATGATTTATCTGTGCACATCATTATTATTATTTTTTACTCGTAATCTGTAATCAAAATAACTTCCCCCCTTTTTGCTGTGACATCTCTTATCATCTCTGATCAAGTGTTAACTGGCTTGAGGGCGGGGCAACCTGTCACTCACATGAGATCGACCAATAGCAAACCACAACCATCCAATCAATTACAGTCAAAATCAAGTCCCGCCCTACATTTTTTCTTGTTCCAGATGCTGTTTCATTCTGATATACATCACAACAGGGAAGAAAAGACTATCACAACTTCTGTTTCATGACTTTAAAGATTATTTAAATAATTTGAAGTGTCAACTAAACTATCCCCAACCTGCAAAGGCCTTCTTCCCTTTCCTTTCCCTATGTATAGATAAAACGTAAAATGCATAGATCAAACACGCAAACCTATAGACTAAACATGTAAATGAACGGCAAGAATGCATTAAAGGTATTCGTTTTTTTTGTTTGTTTGTTTTTTTTTTTTAGTAGGAAAGGTGTCACTTAAGCAGCCCCTAAAGTAATAATTAACAATTTTTACAACGGAAGTGATTCAATCAAAAACCAGCTTTAGCTCGATAATAATTTTCCTTTTGTCACTGTGAAGCTGCTTTGAGACAATGTGTATTGTGAAAATGAAGATGACTTTACTTGATTTAAAGAATTCTAAAATTTTATTATTTTAATTTTAATAATTTGCATTACTTATATTAATCTGTAAATTTAAAAGGGAATGGGGTTTGAAATATTTATAATAAACACTGCAATATCCCGTATGAAAGTATAGCTTCCTCAAAACCACAAATGGTTTTACAGTCTAATATGAGAATCTTTTTTAAGTGCCATTATTAAAATCTGATCTATGTGCCAGTGCTGTAAAAAGCTCAGAAACCAAATCCCTGATCTGAAGAAAATGAAGAACCTTTTTTTGTTCTCTCCAAACTGCTATATAGGCAACTCAAGTGCTTCTTTTACTCTTTTGTCCATTTTGCACGCATATCCATTAAAGAAAAGGTGGTTCAAAGCCAAATAAGATCTAGAATAATATCTACACTACATAAACGCTTTAAAAAAAAAAACGTGTTGATAAAACTAGTTCACTTCTATTATCAACAAAACTGCACTGTACAGCGACTCCAGACACTTCCCTGTAGGTCCATCTGAGATAATAAAAGCATCTGGTAATTACCCTTTACTACCCAGAATACACAGACAAGTTACTGAACGATCTATCTTTACCACACCTCACTTTTCTCCTTTTTGAGTCCAGATGAGCTGAAGATCTAGAGCAGTGGGTCTCTGTCTCTTCATGCATCATTAATTAGAATATGTTCTAAAAACTTTTGCTAATGTCCCCTTTAAGTTAAAGTACAAAGTTCAGTCATGAAACTCTAGATGGCACAGGCTGATAGGTCCTTAACTCAATCTGCTTGCAATCACATCACTCTCTATAGGGCACAGCTGATTGGTTCCTGGGGTATCAGTAGCCAATGAGCTTGTTGCTCAACCTTCAAATACTTAGTCAGCATTTGCTGTAACATTTGCAGCCGCTTTCAGAAACCCTCCACCTTCCCCAGCTCCACCTGAATAGATCTGCTACGGGTAATTCATGTATGCTATGTTGTATAGCAGCAGCATGTCTTACTTGCTCACAGCAGCGTGTCGTGTTTGTATTAGCAGTAGTCCTGGTAACTTGTTATCTGTTAGTTCCCTTTTAGTTGTTATAACTGTTACCGTATTGTTACGAATATAAGAATTTTTTTTTCTTGGAAATACATCTGAAAAAAAAATGTGTTCATCTTATATTCAGGGTCTAGACTTTTGCATGTCAATAATACACCCGCAACAATAGGTAGCGCCAAATACGCGGAAAAACAAATGCGTGTGAATATGGTGTGATGTTAGAAGATTGCGAGCGTAAAAAAATTAGATTGCGAGATCTGAAAGTCTTAAAAATGCAAACAGTTATGTGATTTTAAAACGTAAGACGATACCAGGATTTCAAAACTACAATAAGATTTCACTTCTACTGTAAATGAAATTTTGGTAGGTTACATGCTTTCACTGAGATGAATAGTCTAATTCAGTGGTCGCCAACCCGTCGATCGCGATCGACTGGTCGATCTTTATCACTGTTCCAGTAGCTCGCGAAAATAACAGAAATATGAGTACAAAAATACATTACATTTCTCCAGTCTTTGTACTGTATTTTTGTATTTATTTTTATGTTATTTTCTGGAGACAGACAGATAAAGGTAAATAGCCCACATTATGTCTGAGTCCGTAAACGGCCGTTAACAAGAGGCCAGAGACGCTGAAGACGGACGCAAAGAGGAGAAAATTCTGTAGCAGGCAGAGCAGCTCACTGTTCACGATGCTCGAAATATAGGAAGAAAATATATTGAATTGGGGGTGAGGGCTTATACTACGGTGGCCCAGTAGTGCACAACACAACGAAATTAAAAAAGCAAACATAAGTTCACAACACAACGGAAACAAGCCACAACACAACGAAATAAAGCCACAACACAACGGAATAAGCCACAACACAACAGAATTAAACCACAACACAACGGAATAAGCCACAACACAACGGAATCAAGCCACAACACAACGGAATTAAACCACAACACAACGTAATTAAACCACAACACAACGGAATAAGCCACAACACAACGGAATCAAGCCACAACACAACGGAATCAAGCCACAACACAACGAAATAAAGCCACAACACAACGGAATCAAGCCACAACACAACGGAAATGCTCCCGACCACTTGGGGGCTCTCAGAGCTAGGTAATATTACTATTCCTTGCCACTGTTCTATAAAGTCGACAGTTTTACAAAGATATCAATACCATGATTAGTTTTAAGTATGTAAGCATTGTATATCGGCATGGTATATTAATTAAAAATCAACTACGTTCACAATAGCTTCATATTTATACTTGTGAATGATTTGACGCGATACCACGGCGCATGATAAAGGGAACATCCACCAATTCCACCAAGTGGTTAAAACGTATAATTTGTATTCATTAAAATTACTTTTAACATTTAAAAACAGACATGTTCAAATTCCAAAGGTTGTTAGTTCCTGTTGGTAAGACTGACAAGCTTTGGAATTTGAATATGTCTGTTTTTAAATGTTAAAAGTAATTTTAATGAATACAAATTATACGTTTTAACCACTTAGTGGGATTGGCAGACGTTCCCTTCATCATGCGCCGTGGTAGCGCGTCAAATCATTCACAAGTATAGGCCTAAATATGAAGCTATTTTGCACGTAGGTGATATTGAATTAATATTTCATGTCGATATGCAGTGGTTACATACTATTTAAACTAATCGTGGTATTGATATTACTGCCGACTCTATAGAACAGTGGCAAGGAAACTAACTTTACCGAGCTCTGAGAGCCCCCTAGTGGTCGGGAGCATTTCCGTTGTGTTGTGGCTTTATTCCGTTGTGTTGTGGCTTTATTCCGTTGTGTTGTGGCTCGATTTCGTTGTGTTGTGGCTTTATTCCGTTGTGTTGTGGCTCGATTCTGTTGTGTTGTGTCTCGATTTCGTTGTGTTGTGAACTTATGTTTGCTTTTTTAATTTCGTTGTGTTGTGCACTACTGGGCCACCGTATTATACAGTATGAATGCATCTCTAAAAAGAGATCAGTCTTCAGAAAGATTTCGATGGCAATGGCATTTTATTTTCCTCTTACCTCCGAATAAAGTAGCTAATTATTAGCGCATTTCAGCTTTGTTTACAGCGGTAACCAAGGAAACACTGTATCAATGCTGCTCTATAAGCGCCACCTGCTGTCAGAGAGGGAATCTGCGTCTCATTCAGCCTGCTGTTTTTGTTTCATGCTTTTTTGTGTGTAGCATTTATAATTTCACAAAGATAAAGTCAGACCGTTCTGTTTTTGCTTTAAATCTTGAAATTAAATCTAATTCAAATAAAAAAACAACTGCTCATGCAACGTGCGTAGCATCTTTGTTTGGATTGTGATTAAAAAGCAATGGTTCCCTCTAATTTGAAATGGCTATGTATTTTTGTTTATTATAATAATATTAATAATAAATATCTGCAACCAGTGTCGGAATCGGCCAATTTTCTTGTAAAAATAAATAAATAAATCAGAATCTACAATGACCACGAAAAAAATACTAAATACAATCTGGGCTGTCTTTTTCTATCAAATAGACCTTGTCTTTCAAAAAGGTCGAGGTCAGGGATCTTGGGCTTAAAAAGGTTGGTGACTACTGGTCTAATTGTTATATAATTCAGATTGGCTACAGGTTATTTTTATGGTATTCTTGGGCCTTTTTTTTCAGTATTAGCATACTTTCAATACAAAAATTAAAATGTAAAAATATTCAGTATGAAAATTATTTTCAAATAAAAGGGTCATCTTACAATCAAGGTCGTCCTATATATTTGTAACAATACGGTGTATAGTTAAAATTCATTGCATTTGTTGGTAAGTTGAGATCCCTGATCCAGAAAGACAAAGCCCAAGGGGAATGTCAGACTTCAGGAAGTGCGCCTAGTCGTAACTCTCTCCAATGACTCATTATAGCTTTCGCTAATGTTACCACTCAGTCTATTGCTCTGGAGGAGTCTGAAGAGACACTATTTAAAGAGGATGTTCACATACCACACGTCTAAAAATATTTACAAATATAACTAAAGCACATCTTGAGGCTTGCTGGTGTATTATATGTTTGCTTAAGTGTGAGTACAAATCTTTAGACCGCGAAAAACACAAAGGCAAGCCAATCTTACTTTCTTACCTTTAAACATTCTTTTTTTATCAACTTCACTGTTTATTCTTTATTCTACAAGGTATTTATTCAATGATAGAGCACATCTGTTTATTCAGGGGTAACCTATCTTAGCATGCCGCATGACTAATATCAGATTATGAATATGATTCACTCCGGGGAAATGTGAACGGCTACAAAAGGCACACTGAATATGTAACAGCTGCATCAAATTATCAGATACATTTTGCAAAAGGACACAGGTATTAGTCACAGTTATTGTGACTGAGAGGGAATGTCTCATTCAGACCTCACCAGGAAACATTCACGGAGAAAGCACAAAAACGTAAAATAAAACATGCTGTTACCTGCAGAAATGAACCAAAATGGCTGCACATAGATTGAAATGAGACATTATGATGGCCATGAGGGACAGTTAGTGCTCAGCATTGACTCACATTTTTTAAAATGAATTATTTTTGGGCATTTTATTTATATACATGAAAAAAATCACTATAAAAATGAATCCTATCTGTACATATACTATAATAAAGGCTTTTTTCTTCAACAAAAAGAATAACACTGATTTTGAAAAACGTAAACTTTTACCACACACATCTGCTCGACTTCACAGACCAATTTTGAAGCTGTGTAATATTTTAAAGCTTTTATACTTCTCTTTTCTACCTCTGTAGATAATGTGAGGGCGACCTGGGGATCGATTCTAAGGCGATACGGGGCATGAGGTGGACATTTCCAGAGTCCTGACCCAACAGCACATGGGAGGTAATTTTGTTACTCAGAAGAAAAGCTCAAAGGTCACCGACCGATCGATACTACACACAAACATCTTACACATAAGCACCTATGAGAAAACACAGCTACTGGAGTTTGTTTTGTACCATTTTTCTGTATTTACAGGCTTAAGAGACTGGACATAAAGCTTAAATGCACCCATGTGGATAATGTAAGTTCAGGTGAGCTGACCAGAGTAAACTGTGTGTGAGCCGTCTCTTACAACAAAGTGCAATGGTACTACCTGTCTTCCTGAAATAATTAACTTTAGAATTAATAAGTACTAGAGCATCACAGACAGAAATCCCTACAAAGGAGCAAAATTTAATAAGGAAACATGGATGTTTACCAAGTTTCCTCAATAAACTGCTAGTATTAATGCTAATTCAACAAATCCCCCACGTGAAACAGAACAAACCTCACTTGGTGGACTGCAGCTCTACCTAATTAAATTAGTCCGCCTTTATTAAAAAGGAAAAGCTTCCAGAAAGCTCTCAACACTCCAAGGAAATGAGAGCAAACAATGCCATTCTTCTTGTGTTGCAAGGTTGAAATACTTTGATGGGATAATCAAACAGCATTCTATATTGTTGCAAGTCATCAGAAGGTCAGAATGTTCAAGTGAATGCAACGTCACCCAGATACATCCATCTCTTAGTACATAAGAATAGAGAAAAAGAAATATGCCTTACTTTCTTCTGTTGAGCACAAAAGAAGACACAAAAAACAATGGACCCAATTAGGACAGGTTTCAAACCTAGGACCGTGAATCAAACAGGCCCAGCTAGTTTCCTTCCGAACGGCCTTCAATAACCTTGTCTGACAGCCGCTCGAAAATTCATTGGCCAATGGCGGTCTTGTTTTTCAAGATATGCAAATGCAAGGACAAAGACACTGCATGCCAATTTTCAAGTCAATCAGACTTAGGGTTTTGTAGTTATAGACATTTTTCCATGTTATAGCACCACCAAGTGGCCAGTCGCCACGTCCTTTTTCACGTGACCACAAAATGAGCTCTTACATATGTGTGCCAAGTTTGGTGAAAACATGTCATTCCGTTCTCGAATTACAGCCATTTTAGTAAAAGTGGCTCCGCCCACTTCAAACGTTTTGGCGGCCCTTAGAGAACGTGAAATGAAATTTCAACTTTTTTGATAATTATTGATAATCAGACTCCACAGAATCTTGCTGCACTGGTTTGATTCCGATCGGGCCCAAAACCTAGGACTAGTTCGCAAAAGTAGTTTTTTCAAAAGATCCAAAATACAGTATCTGAAAATTTCCCTAGGCGACGATCGAATCCGACATCCGGTATGCATTTTGTCGATCTTAAGCCAAGGATTCCAATGATATAAGACACTTGAGCTTACAGTTTAGGAGTTATGAGTGATTCCGTACTTTGACCGCTCAGGACGATCGGGGCGAGCCTTGGTGACTACCAGCCCTCAAAGTTTCAAGTCTCTATGACTTACGGTTTAGTCTGTCCGATCACTTTTAGGGGAGAATGCTGATCCTTGGAAATTTTAACAATTACAATAGGGTATCAGAACTACGTGCTTGAACCACTAAAAACGTCACATGCTATGTCTAAAGAGTAAAATGCTAATCTAAAGGAAACAATGACAAGTGGCATTAATTCAATAAACAGAGAGCAGAATGCAGTATGGTATGAGGGAGTCATGAGGTGTGAACTCTGAAAAGCTCTGTCCAAGCACCAATAACACTATAACTGCCCCAGTAACTGTATATAGTTAAAATTCATGGTAGTAAAAACACTGTTCAACTGCCCCCTGACGGGAAGCACCACCTGGCTAGCGGCACACGGGTAATGAGAGTTCAAGAACCCTGCATTAGGCAGTCCTGCGTATTGCAACTGACAGCAAATCCATCATTTCTAACGCAAGCGCTTTAGCTTAATGTTGGTGTGTCAGAGCTGTAGGACGGATAACATCACTGGAGGGGAAGCATCTGTATCATAACAAATTTCCAGGGTGTTATGAAATTGTTGAGTCACCGAATACAAGATGATTAAAGGAGAATGAAAACGCGTGCTGGGATTATTGCAGGCTGATTTGCCTAACTAGGCTGAGTATTGTGTTACATAGTCTGAGCTGAATAAGCAAACACAATTTTCAAAGTAGCTGGCAAAACTTCCTAAAAGGCAAATGAAAACATTCGAGGAAATGCAATGTGTGAGACATTAGACCAGAGCAGATAAAAACCTCTGTACTGTCAGTCACAGTTCTTTCTCTTGACAGTATTGAATTTGGCATCGTTCTGAAGGAAGTGTGAGACTTTCGTGGCTCCTTAAGAGATGTGATTAGAAGAGAAAACCCTGCATAATTCACTTAAGCTCCACTCTTTCTACTTTCCTCAGGGTCAGCAATTGTAGAAGAGTTGTTGGAAGTCTGGCTAACAGTTCAACAGCTCTGGATGCTTTTATTCACTTGTGTTGTTCATTAAAGCAGTCAAATCTCATTTGCATTGTGACGTGAAAACCGAAGGCACTCAGAATCTCTGAGTATATATTATTTATTATATATATTATAGTATATATATAAATTCTATATTATCTATTTAAATAACAACCCCTTAAATCATGTCTTCTCAAATTAACACACATAAAAATAACCTGACAAAATACGTAAGAATAGGATTTTTTTTTTTTTTTTCAGTGTAAATATTGTTGTGGCAAAGGGAAAGATTTTCAGCGAATAACCATCAAAGCTTTCCATCATGGAAAAAAACAATTTAAAAGATAATTGCAACTTTTTATCTCAAAATTCTAAAAATTTTTCTCACAATTGCAAGTTATAAAGTCAGAATTACATGATATAAAGTCACAAGAAATAAACTCGCAATTCTGACTTTTTTCTTGCAATTGTGAGTTTATATTTCGCAATTCTGACTTTTTCTCATAATTCAGACTTTTTTCATAATTCTGACTTTTTTCTCGCAATTGCGAGTTTATATCTTGCAATTCTGACTTTTCTCAGAATTGTGCAATTGTGTGTTATAAAGTCAGAATTGTGACTTTATATCTTGCAATTCTGATATCTAACTTTATAACTCGCAATTGCAACTTTATGTTACACAATTCTGTCTTTATAACTCACAATTGTACGGAAGAGGATTAGGGCCAAGCAATAATAAAATAATAAAACCATCTCGAGATTAAAGTTGTTAAATTTTGAGAAAAAACACGTAAAATTTCGAGAAAAAGGTCGAGATAAAATGTTGAGAATAAACTCATTAAATTACGAGAAAAAACTCGTTAAATTTCAAGAAAAAGGTCGAGATAAAATGTTGAGAATAAACTCATTAAATAACGAGAAAAAACTCGTTAAATTTCAAGAAAAAAGTCAAGATAAAATGTTGAGAATAAACTCGTTAAAGTACGAGAAAAAAGTCGTTAAATTACGAGAACAAATTTGTTAAATTACAAGAACAAATTCGTTAAATTGAGAAAAATGTTGTTAAATTTCGAGAAAAAAAGTCGAGATAAAATGTTGAGAATAAAGTCATTAAATTACGAGAAAAAAGTTGTTAAATTATGAGAACAAATTCGTTAAATTATGAGAAAAATGTCGTTAAATTTCGAGAAAAAAAGTCGAGATAAAATGTTGAGAATAAACTCATTAAATTATGAGAAAAATGTCGTTACATTTCGAGAAGAAAAGTCGAGATAAAATGTTGAGAATAAACTCATTAAATTACTAGAAAAAAGTAGTTAAATTATGAGAACAAATTCGTTAAATTATGAGAAAAATGTCGTTAAATTTCGAGAAAAAAAGTCGAGATAAAATGTTGAGAATGAAGTCATTAAATTACGAAAAAAAAGTTGTTAAATTACAATAACAAATTCATTAAATTATGAGAAAAATGACGTTAAATTTTGAGAAAAAAAAGTCGAGATAAAATGTTAAGAATAAACGCATTAAATTATGAGAAAAAATGTCGTTAAATTTCGAGAAAAAAAGTCGAGATAAAATGTTGAGAATTATTTAACGAATTTGTTCTCATAATCGAACGACTTTTTTCTCGTAATTTAATGACTTTATTCTCAACATTTTATCTCGACTTTTTTCTCGAAATTTAACGAGTTTTTTCTCGTAATTTAACGAGTTTATTTTCAACATTTTATCTCGACTTTTCTCTTTAAATTTAACGACATTTTTCTCATAATTTAACGAGTTTAATCTCGAGATGGTTTTATTTTTTTATTATTGCTTGGCCCTAATCCTCTTCCGTACAGTTGCGAGTTTACATCACACAATTCTGAGAAAAAAAGTCAGAATTGTAAGTTGTATATTGCAATTGTGAGAAAAAATCAGAATTGTTAGATTAAAAATCGAAATGACCTTTTTTTGTATAGTGGTGGAAACAAGCTTTCATAAATAATGACAAATTTCATTTGAATAAGAAGACAGTCATTAGTTAAAAACTGACCGAAAATGTTTTTTTTTTTTCTTACTGATGCCATTGTAAAAATGCAAAAGTTCACATTCAGTTAAGATGAATTTATTCCATAAAGCAAATAATCACCAAGATAAAGTGAGTGGTACTCAGCAGTCTCAACATGGTGGCCTCCATAAGGCCGATTTTGTTAGACTACAGTGGTAATGTTACTGAGTAATCATCTCATGTGTGTATACAGCATTTAAAACAGATTACACAGAATTATTGACACCATGAATATGCAAATTAGTGTCTGCCTCACACCAGTTCGGATTACCTGATCCACTCACTCAACTATAGTAAACACTGCACAATGGCAAGGGGAAATACTGCTTTAATTCAGCCAAATATGTTTGAACTAAAAACTGATTTAGAAGAAGAAGAGCAAGAGTGGATCAGGGTCGTATACAAGTCGACGTGTCAGAATGGTAATACGTTTTATGTATCACTCTCCATAACGTCAGCCACATAACTGTAATTAATGTTTTAGCCTTTGGCTTGACTACATTATCAAACAGGTAATAATGTGAACCATGTTTCCGTTCGCCATCTCAGAGTCAGACAGCTGCTTTCTAAAAAATCAGCATCCTTAGAAATGCTACAAACATTATAATAAGTCAGTGGAGAAAGTCACATAGTTCATTATAACAATGTAATATACATCACCCGCTATATACCTGTTTTCACCACAAGGGGTCTTTAATATTTTAGAGGAAACCAGATTCAGGATGCTTAGATAAATAGAAAGTTCAAAAGAACAGCATTCATTTGAAATATAAATATGTTGCAGCATTATCTTTACAGTCACTTTTGATTAATTTAATGTGTTCTTGCTGGATAAAATTATTAATTTCTTTCAAAAAAAATGTATAAGGCAATTAATAAGGCTGTGACTGAAGTCAGTTGTAGTTCTTGTTTCTCTTTTCTTCAGTGCTTGTTAACAGCAGGTGTTCATCACTAATGCACAATCATCACTCAATTAATTGCTTAATTATCTCATTAACTTTAGCTCTGCTTCAGTGTTATTTTAACACTATTTAGAGAGGGACCATATGTACTCTGAGCAGAGTTGATTTAACTCTGGAGATTTTGCTGTGTACAGAAGTTCACTTCAAGAGAGTTACAAAAAAGCAAATAAAGTGAGCCGAGGCAAAGCTGGAGAAAACAAACAACAGTTCTCTTCGATCAGAGCCTAATGGTCGTTTGATGTTCATCACAAATGTCTCAAAAGGTGCGACAATGCGAAGGCAGCATTAGCCGTGGCATAGCAGATACAAAACGCAAGCTGAGAGAACGTTAAATTGATGGATGGAAGAAGTGACAGTACACAGTTGGTGTAAACACACATACAGTCTCTTTCTCTTCCCTCTCCGGCTTTGACACATAAAGTATGTCAGATGACAGAGAGAGTGTGTCGATGTGTTGCAATGAACCCACTGAGCCTCCATTATTACGCCCATAAATCTTGAGCCGGATCCACAAACACACGCTCGTGCGCTCGCTTTTATTGTGCCACTTTCTTTTCATGTGGAGCTCAGGTGTTTAATACAACCTCAAAATATCAAGAAAACACTGTACAATATTTCACTCAACATATGAGGCCGTTCGTTACGAGTGCTACAGTATCATTTGTACCCACATTCACCATTTGGCTCCCCAAACTTCACATCACAATTTTAGGAGGGCATTCATGGCACAAAGGCCACTTGTGCATTGCTGCCCTATGACTCTATTCATCTAAAAGGTGATAAAAGAACCTCCTCTGGAAATGCTGAAAAGATTTATGAGTCTCTGAGTGATTGACACCATAGTTAATGGCCAATTCGCCGTCTGGTGGACTGAACACCGGCATAGCACAATAAAAAAAATGATGCTCTCCACTTTTGATTAAATGTATCCCAGGCTCATTGGAAAAAAAACGTGCCTCTACCTACAGTATATTTTTGAAAAACTCCAGAAAAGTACCTATACATTCATACATTCACTGCAGTTTCAGGCTGAAATTAACACAACTAATACATTTTGGCGTTTGGATCACATAATCAGATCCATATGCATGGCTTTTCTGATATAATACTTTTTTTATAACTCACAATTCTGACTTTATATCTCACAATTGCGTCTTTATATCATGCAATTCTGACTTTATAACTCACAATTCTGACTTTATATCTCACAATTCTGACTTTATATCTCGCAATTCTGACTTTATATCTCACAATTCTGACTTTATATCTCACAATTGCATCTTTATATCTCACAATTCTGACTTTATATCTCACAATTCTGACTTTATATCTCACAATTCTGACTTTATATCTCGCAATTCTGACTTTATATCTCACAATTCTGACTTTATATCTCGCAATTCTGACTTTATATCTCACAATTCTGACTTTATATCTCACAATTCTGACTTTATATCTCACAATTCGGTAACACTTTATTTTAGGTTCCAATTCTCACTATTAACTAGTTGCTTATTAGCATGCATATTGCCAGGGTATTGGCTGTTTATTAGTACTTACAAAGCACAAATTAATGCCTTATTCTGCATGATCATATTCTACATCCCTCAATCCTACATAATACCTAAACTTAACAAATACCTCACTAACTATTAATAAGCAGTAATTACGAGTTTACTGAGGCAAAAGTCATAGTTAATAGTTAGTTAATAGTGCGAATTGGACCCTAAACTCAAGTGTAACCCACAATTTTGACTTTATAACTCATAATTGCGACTTTATATCATGCAATTCTAACTTAACTCGCAATTCTGACTTTATAACTCACAATTGCAACTTTATATCTCAAAATTCTGACTTTATATCTCACAATTGCAACTATATCACGCAGTTCTGACTTATTAACTCGTAATAGTGACTTTATATCTTGCAATTCTGACTTTATAACTCGCGATTCTGAGAACTGTGAGGTGTAAGCACACAAATGCAAGAAAAAAAGTCAGAATTGTGAGATAAAAAGTCACAATACCTTTTTATTTATTTTATTCCATGGTGGAAACAAGCTTCCATAATAAAAATATGCAAGAAGCAACATAAAATCATTTTGCAGAAATGTCGCCACAGGCACTGGATTATAAGCATGAGATTTACATTGCACAGCCACACTGTGAAAATACATATTAAAAAAAGGTGCAATAAAAAGAGAAGTGTGTAAAGTGCTAATAATGAGAGCTAATGCTAAACCGGCTGAGATTAGATTGCATTATAAACCTCTACGTGACCCCAACATTATTTGAACCCGCAAGCACGTCAATCTTTTGTACAAATGGGTTAATCTCACAAAGAAACATTTTCAAGTCATGAATTAGGTTTCAAAAGACATGAGGAAATCTGATGCTACTGAAAACAATCTTAACTTTCGTTACACAATCCAATTTCTCAGCTTTTTTTTTTTTCTTGTTTGATTTGAGGTTAAATAAGCTCCGTACATGGTTCTGTGATATTCACCCAAACGTAGATCCTGCTATGCCACATTCTGCTCCCATTAGCAATGTATCACAATGATAGAGAGCATGTTCTGTTTAGCTGCCCTTTTTAAAGTGCAATGCAGCCCCATGAGGATGCTATACAAACAGCACGGGCGAAATTGAAACGGCAACATTTCGCTCAATAGACGGCGCGGCTGTGAAATGACATGATAAAGGGGGATAGGACGACTCTTGTGACTGCTTGGCAGAAACAGATAGCATGCTAACAATGTTGATTTCCTGTCCCTCTCTGCAGCACTATGTCAGCACATTTGTTGGTCCTGCCTCTAATTAAAACGTAGCCGTCAGTAAAGAGCTAGCGCTTGTTTACCCCTATTGAAATTAGCAGCCCTGCCGCCCAGGGGACCGTACGTCACGGACACAATTAGCCGACACAGGTCCAATTAGGAGCCTATTTAACGCTAACAGCATTGAGCTTCTCTGATACGCTGGCTCTAAGAATAAACGTCCTAGTCAGACACTAGAGTTCAGGGAATAAAATGACACTAGAAAGAGTCTGCTCATAGTGTGCTGGAGTGTGGGTATGTGCCAGTGCTAAAATTAGCATCAGTATGAAATAGAAACATTGTGCATTTCTTTAGCATGCGTATTTTAAGACATATTGTATGGCAATTCCCTGACGCGCCTCTGCGATACTGCGCTAATAAGTTCACGGCCGGATCCACCACGTAAAAATAGAGCACAATGCTTTCAGGATGATGCATTCTTAACTAAACTTCTCTGTGATTTACATACGTCAAAATGTTATGATATTGCAGTAATACACAGAGAAGCCTAACATGATATTTTGACTATTAGACATTACTTCTTCCTGCAATGCGTTAATCATTAATGCTTTTTAAGGGCTTAAACCTATGAATGTCTAGCAATTGCAGGCAATTACATAAACGCTAAAAGGAAAATTTACTCGCCCTCATGTTGTTCTAAAACTGTATGATTTTCTTTCTTCCATGGAAGACAAAAGGTCAATTTCTGAAAAAGTGAACTGGTCACATTTTTCTTGAAATTAAAATAGTTAGGGACATTTGTGCTTCAAAAAGGATGCAAAAGCAACATAAATGTATAATTTGTGCACTATTTTTCAAATCTTCTAAAGCCATAAGATACACTGTAAAAAAATATCCTGTTAAATTTACAGTAAGAAATACACCAAACAAAAATAAAAAAAATGGTGCCAATGTTTCCAGTATTACAGGATGGGATATTTATAACTGTGTATTTTAACTTACTGCATTTACTGCACTTACTGTACTTGAAAGTAAACTCAAACATTGGGTTAATTTTTTTATTTAAATTTTTGACCCAAGGCATGGGTTTGTCCATATTTCACCCATATCTGATTTTAAACAACACAGCATTTTTAGAGTATGTAATGCATTGTTTTTATGAGTAGAATCACTTTAGCGAATCATTTGATGCATTTTGAAAAATCAGTCTGAATGATTTGTTTATGAATCATACTGATTCGGCTCTTGACTTTAAAGGCACACTATGTAGTTTTAGCCTCTAGAGGTCGCTTTTACAAAAAAAGGCGTAGTTTGATGACGCCTTGATTTCGTGAAATCATGGGAAGTGTTGTCTTCACAACTACAGCTGGTGAAAAAGAATCTGATGAGTCTCGGGCAGAAATCATGTCCATGGATGAACTAATGTATTAAACACGAGGTCAGAACGAGGCCGCTGGAGCGATTGCTAATGAGAGACCAAAGCAACACACATCTCGAGAGCAACGGAGCTTTTATTATGCCGCAGTCGCCGCTTCCGCTTCTTCCGATCATGAGTATGTGGGGTAACGCAGCACTGTTTATCATATTAGATACATTTGTGTGTTGAAAGTTGTTATAATGCTACTCTGTCCGTTAACTCGGCAGGTGCTATGATACACTTGTTACAGACTGCAGTCAGCTGGATCGATATTAGTCATGGTAAAACATGGTACTTGCGGTAAATCAAGAAAACAAGATTCAAACAATTAAACTTACTGTGTAGAGCTATATAACATAATTAGTTTTCTGCCAATGAATGTATCCAAACAGCTGCTTACCTGTCTAATAAAACACATAATAGCGTCTTTGGTGTTTTCATGGTTTCTACAAAATAAAACTGGAAACTGAGGGTAACGTGAGTATAATGTCATTGATAGGAGATGCACGGACACAGTTGCTTATTTCTCTGGATTTAAACATTCTTGAAACATTTAGGATAATGTGAGTACACAAGTCAACAAAATAAAAAAAAACACTGTTCTAGTGGTTTTTGGATATTTGAATCCAAAAATCTTACATATTGTGCCTTTAATACTCAGGTTGCAGCAGTTAACAGCTCTCTGAACAGAGTTATGTAAATGTTGGTATGTTCCACACAAAAAGCTACGTGCAAATCTCCTTTGTGTTCAACACAAGTCATGTGTAAGTAACCATTCCTTTGAGAGTAAAATTAAAAGAATCAGCGGATCAGCAACATGAAAGCAATGGAAAATTTCAGCATGGGATTTTGACACCCAATGAAGCTTAATCAAGTTACAGTGGTATATGATAAAATGTGCCAACAATGAGGATAATCATTTCTAGCTGACAAGTATGGATCAAGCAGAATTAGAAAAAAAAAAAAAAAAATGCTCAGGAATTAAATCATTTAATCTAATTTCCCTTCATGGAAATGTAAAGGTGCATTATGGGCAATGATCATTATATAAGAATGCACTCAAATATAGGCAATTAAGATATTCCTAATGCTATATAATTTGTTTGTTTTTTTTTAAGACATGGCTGGCTGCCTTAAGCAATCTAGTTAAACACAGAAACCTCCTCTGGTTCAGTAGTAATGAGAGAAAATCACGAAAGCCTCTAATCTTCTCCCTGCAGGTTGGTACACAATCAATAACTCCCCTCTGGACACACAAACTTCCAATTAAGCAGAATGGAGGTAAAGTCTGCAGGGGCTCGCCTCTTACTAGCTGATTTTAGACCCCCAACCAAGCAGCACAGAACTACTACACAGTAAGAGAAAACCTCCAGGGTCAAAATATAAAGAGAACACGGAGAACTGATGATACGGCACAAAGCAAGCTGGATGCTCACTCTGTAGCACTGCAAAGTCTCATTTGTTTTAGCAAATCAGTTCGTTTAGATGGTTTGCTTAAATTAATTCAGTGAAGAAAAAAAAAAGATTCAGATGCATGTGAATCATGACTCTGAACAACACTTTAAGGGTTCATTTTTGTTTGTTTGTTTATAATTCCAGCACATCACCCCAGAGTTATAATCTCACACTTTATTTCAGTCAAGTGATGCATAAACAGTGTTGGGGAAAGATACTTTCTACAGTATTTGCACTGCAATATTGCGTTACTCACTAAAAAAGTAACTAATTGCATTACTTAGTTAATTTTTATGGAAAGCAGTGTGTTACTGTAAGGGATGTAGGCCGATAAGAGCTTAGCCTCCTTGTTAGAGTGCCCGTCTCCCATGGCGGCGACCTGGGTTCAAGTCCGGTTCAAACAGGAGGCGTTACATTGGTGCCGTGACCAGGATGGGAGTGAGTTTTAGGGGGGTGAGTGTAACGGATGCAAGCCACTAAGAGCTCTGCGTGTACAGACTGCGGCCTTTAGCGTCCTTGTTGGAGGGCCTGACTCCCATGCTGGTGGACCCAGGTTCAAGTCCCACTTAGAGAGCGGGCAGTTCGAACAGGAGGTGTTACGTTGGTGCCGTGACCAGGATGGGAGTGAGGTTTGGGGGGTGAGTGTAACGGATGTAGGCTGGTAAGAGCTATACGTGTAAATCTCACTCCCCTGATCTAAAGAGGCGTGCTAAAGACAGTGGTCTTGAGCGCCCAACTCCTATGCCAGCAGACCCGTGTTTGAGTCCTGCTTAGAGCAGGCGGTTCGAAAAGGAGGGGTTACCTTACATGTCAGTCAATAAATGGTAAAATGAATTAACTTGCATAACTTAGTTCATTTTTTAAATAAGATATTTTGTTGCAAATTAAAAAGTAATGCATTACATACTTTCCTAGTTACTTGAAAAAGCAATCCGATTACGCAACACATTTCTTGTAATGCATTTCCCCCAACAGTTCAAAAATGCTTTGCAAATCAGTTTGAACGAATCATCAAAAGGAAGAGATTTAAAAACATTGGATATGCTCAAAATGGGATACCGTTTACAGTATAATGTGCAGTACTTACTATATACTATTAAAAAAAAAAAAAAAAAAAACATAAAATTCAGGAATACAAGTCTCTCTGCATTTTTAGCTTAGCAAATTTCCATGCCAACAAAAACTGTTTTTGTAAGAAATGCACTGAAAAATGCATAAAGCTTTTTTTTTTTTACCTAGTTTTCATTAAGACTTCATACAGAGCTGCTGTAACTAGATAAAATGTTATACTAAGAATGTTACAAAACCATTGCCATTTCGACACTGACTCGTCTTACTTAATAAAACATGTAAAATCAGTTAACCTTATTTCAATGACATTTCACTATTATGAAAGACTTACTTCTATAAAATGGACAGATTCTGTCTGAACACAGTGCATAAAAGCAAAGGTCACCCACGTCTTAAAAAAAGTCTTTCTGGCGAATGATGTGAGACTGATAGGACACACAGGTCGTCTTCCTCTTTGTGTGTCTCTCATTCATTTTAAACACCTTCATTTGTTCATTGCATTTACTGAAATCAGTGTTTTAACAGTCATTGAACTGAAATAGTATAAAACCATTTCAGCTCCAGTAAGCACTGAATGAGCAATACTAAGTATTTGTGATAGGACAATCAAGACACTGCACAAATATAAATAAGTTAAAAAGAACTGCAATAGACTATCAACTTCTTTGTCTCATGCTGTGCAAAAATCAGAGCACTTTTGAAGAACTTGCTGTTTCACGCTGGGCACCAGATTAAAAGTAAAGATCAATGCGGCGTCAGAATAAGAGGTTTGCACAGGAACTAAACACTGCTAGATGTGATTTGCATATGCATTCAAAATTCAAGCATAAATATTTAAAGTATGCTGCAAGTGTACGTGTTTTAGAGTTTCAGTACAGCTAAACAAAACATCATCATGAAATGACAGCAAAAGTCAAATATAACCGGAAGCAGCACTTCCCAAAAATACACAACGCGTTTGTGTCCCTTGATAGAGCATTAGAGGCACATGATTTTGTTATGCGCACTATAGAGTGTGTGTGTGTGTGTATATTATATATATATATATATATATATATATATATATATATATATATATATACATACATACATATATACATACATACATATATACACACACACACACACTCTATAGTGCCCAAAACATTACCGCAGCAATATTTAGGTGTTGCAGTGATAAACATACTACAGCAATGTTTTCCCCTTGAGACTGGGCTAATATAATTTTGAGAAATATTCTTCAAGGTATTTGTCTTTCCACTATTGGACAAATAATTTATCTCCTCAGTGTGCAGTATTTGTGTGCATAACAGAATGCGGATTGCTTAGGGGTAAAAACAAAAGTGAAGAGGGGAAAAAAGCGGCTTTGAAAGAATTACGCTAATTAGTTACCGGAGAGCAACACAGAACAATAAGGAGACGGTCTTATGTGCCATGACGGTTCTCGCCGGTGGCAGCGTGCTGGTTCATTATAGGTGGTATTAACAATATGAGGGCTTATCTGACAGATTGCTCATGTTGACTGGCCGGGTTTTATGCCACCTTATGAAAGCCGCAAAGCCCAGCTGCGTTCACCCCGTGCCTCTATCGCCGGCGGTTCAGGCCGTGCATATGAAACCTGCACTGATAAGGAAACACAAATAGTATGGAGGCACATCAAACATGCTTTGAGTTTCTTGTTTGAGAGTACATACACAAACACACACAGGATGCCTTTGAATTACAGCTTAATTAAGAATGTAATTAAATTCTCTGTTGGATTGTAGTTGCTGCTGAGGCAGACCTGATTTGCTTCAATCCTACACACACACAAAAACACATATACTTAGCCAAATCGAGACATAACATGGACTTCTGTTGTTGTTTTAATAAAGTTAATTATTACTATACAGTCCTATGTCAGGTGTATGCTTTTGGTTCGGATCCATGAAAACAATTAAAAACGCTGTATTCTGCTGCCAGGCCAGTAGATGGCGATGAAACACTATGCGCCTATAGACTGAACACATATAACATCACCGTTTTCGCAAATTCCCAAATTTGTAGTTTACACTGAGATGATAATGGTATCATTTTCAAAAACGTGCACTTTGAAACCCGTTTTCAAATGTTTTTACGCCCCTAAAACGCTGCTGTTGTGTAAATGAACAGCCAAAGGCATTAAAAAGTTTTCAGTTTTTTAGTTGAAAATGGTGTTGTGTAAACGTACCCTTAGTTTGGTTCTCCCTGTGTCCGTTTGCCTGTGTTCTCGATCCTTGTTTGATCCTGATTACCTTCACCTCTTGTTCCTTGAGTTACTTCAATACTCTATTTAAGACCTTTAACTGTAAAAGACTGTAAAAATGTGACCTTAAAAAGCTGTTAATTGATTAAAGGTGCCCTAGAATTAAAAATTGAATTTATCTGGGCATAGTTGAATAACAAGAGTTCAGTACATGGAAATGACATACAGTGAGTCTCAAACACCATTGTTTCCTCCTTCTTATATAAATCTCATTTGTTTAAAAGACCTCCGAAGAACATGCGAATCTCAACATAACACCGACTGTTACGTAACAGTCGGGATCATTAATATGTACGCCCCCAATATTTGCATATGCCAGCTCATGTTCAAGGCATTAGACAAAGGCAGCCAGTATTAACGTCTGGATCTGTGCACAGCTGAATCATCAGACTAGGTAAGCAAGCAAGAACAATAGTGAAAAATGGCAGATGGAGCGATAATAACTGACATGATCCATGATATCATGATATTTTTAGTGATATTTGTAAATTGCATTTCTAAATGTTTTGTTAGCATGTTGCTAATGTACTGTTAAATGTGGTTAAAGTTACCATCGTTTATTACTATATTCACGGAGACAAGACTGTCGTTATTTTCATTTTTTAAATACTTGCTGTCTGTATAATTCATAAACACAACTTCATTCTTTATAAATCTCTCCAACAGTGTGTAATGTTAGCTTTAGCCACGGAGCACTATCAAACTCATTCAGAATCAAATGTAAATATCCAAATAAATACCATACTTACGCGATTAGACATGCTGCATGACGAACACTTTGTAAAGATCCATTTTGAGGGTTATATTAGCTGTGTGAACTTTGTTTATGCTGGTTAAGGCAAGCGCAAGCTCCAGGGGAGGGGAGCACGTGATTTAAAGGGGCCGCGGCCTGAATCGGCGCATATATAATTATGGCTCAAAATAGGCAGTTAAAAAAAAAAAATGAATAAAAAAAAAATCTATGGGGTATTTTGAGCTAAAACTTCACAGACACATTCAGGGGACACCTTAGACTTATATTACAGCTTTTAAAAAGACGTTCTATGGCACCTTTAACAGTAAATTCCCATAGTATATATGAAGAACTATAATATTTCCGACCATTCATTTCAGTACTGTAAAATCAAATTATAATTTACAGTAAAAAAACATAAACTGACATTTCCACAATTCCCTGTGCGACACTTCAGATTTGATGTTTTTCATTTTAATAATTATGTTTCTTCTTAGTTTTGTTTTTCTTATCAGTTATATGTACATTAGGGTTTTATGTTACATATTATGTTGTTAAATGAATGTTTATTGCATTATATTAGTGTTGTGTGTAACCATGATGGTGTTTTGTATTTGTGTGTATGACACTGTGCACCTATATATTAGTATTTACCTCAACTTGTGGAAAAGCTGCTTGTTGTGATGAACTTTGATTCATCATGTGGTTTTCTACCAGTGTTATTATTATGGATGTCAGTATAGGTTAAAAGTACAAAACAGATTTTAGTAGCAGCATGGCCTTGCTAATCCATCAGAAAAGGGCTGTTGGATTTACCCGTTTAAATTACAGTTTTACCTTGTAAAATTTACAGGTTTCTTGCATTATTGCTGTATTTTTTATACAGAATTATTCAGGCAACCACAGCTGCCAGTTTTATTAGGCTATGTAAAAAACTGATTTTTTTTACAGTGCAGGTTTACAATAATAAAATAAAATAAAATAAAATAAAATAAAATAAAATAAAATAAAATAAAATAAAATAAAATAAAATAAAATAAAATAAATCTAATTTGTTTAAGCAAATTTTAATTTCAGTGAGATTTACCCTCAAATACAATGTGAATGGCTGGTATAATTAAAATCTAATTAAACAATTAATATTAATGTGATTAATGACCTTAAGCGTTAGAGGTTGTCTGGTGTTATGGGGCATTAAACTATTTCATGACCTTCCTCCGATCCGTCAAGCTCAGCTGCTCAGTCCATTGGAGTCTCACAGAAGACCACCTCCATGAAAGTGTCTAGAAAGCTTGTGATTTATTTGATCCTGCCCAGACCTGATAAATGACCTGGAGAAGCTCTTGAACAGAACCATTACTGTGAATATCTCAGCACCCCCGATAAAGGGTTTAAATCGTATGCCTCTTCGAATGAAGCTACGCAGGCTAAGTATTGTGGATGAACTAATGAAAGTAGAGGAATAGCTTGTGCCTGTTCTGTTAAATCTGTATGAAAATACATCCCACCACATTAAGCAGAATTACAGAGTGCAATGGACTATATTTATGGGCCAAGAAGCAAAAAGGTATGCTGACGGCTACTCCTTAATATTATTCGTTAGCTTCCTCTGCTATTGAGTTTGGTGGCAGCCCAGAAAACTATGGCAAAAAGTTATGAAATTTGGCAGAGTTGCAGAACATGTTCTGAAAAATCACCTGACCAAATTTGGAGTCAACCTCTCAAACCCTCTAGTGCCACCTACAGTCCACATTTGCAATTACATTTTACCCGAGTGGTATAGATTTTATTTAGTTTAAAATTCAACTTGTCCTAAGACATCCAAGAGCTACATTTGCATTTTTATATACCTTACAACTGATGTGTCTAAAGAAAATAACAAAATAAAATAAATCTGATTCAATGAAATATAATGAGGTTAGTTAGGCAACTTCTTGCACTGACCATTTGTTAAAAACAAAACCGTTTGAGGCTCTATTCTGTACAACATGTTATAAGTAACTCTAGAAGCATTTTACCTTGTAAAACATGCCCGTTTTGGAGGATTCATTACTTATCTTCAGATCTTCAGGCACTACATTTAGCTGTATTTTAATGAGAAAACTTGAGCTTTTCAAAAGCAAACAAACACTCAAACTCTCTCTCTCATAATTTACGTGCATTAAATCAAATGCCTCTCTTCTTATTTTAATAACTCATGCAGGGATGAAAAACTATCCCTCGGGGCAAGGTGAAACAATGGTGGATCGGTTACAAAGGAGAAACGGAGGGAGAAAGAGCTCAAAGACTAATTTTAGCTGTCAGGTTCAGGAGACGGGGAATATGGTGTCTGTGTGGTTGAGTTGACAGGGCAATGGTTGGTTTCCCTCGAGTACAGCTGCACCATCGCAACTTTCACAAGCCCTAGTCAGGCCGATTAATCACCCTGTCTCTGAGGACACGCCATGTGTGTGTGTGAGCAATGTATACGTGCTAAAAAAAGAGAGCAAACATAGATTAGAAATCTTATTTTTTAATAACTCATAACTAGATTTTTTGAAAAAGTAATATTTCCCTGTGCAAACGTTGGCGCCGTGCTGGTAGAGTGTACTAGGTGGTTTGGCCTGGTTGTTTGGTATTTGCTTATAACGGCCCAAGTCAAAAGAGCCCACCTAAAGCATGTGATATTCTGGTAACTAGATATGGATCATTTTAATACTTGAATCTAAATGAATACTTTTATTCAGCAAGGGTGCATTGAATTGCTCAAAAGTGACGGTAAAGACTTTGACAAATGATTTCTAAGAGATTTAAGGGGTGGTTGATTATGATTTGACTTTTTTTTAACTTTAGTTAGTGTGTAATGTTGCTGTTTGATCATAAACAACATCTGCAAAGTTACGACGCTCAAAGTTCAATGCAAAAGGAGATATTTTCTTTTACAGAAATCGCTTTTTAAGGACTACAACAAACTTCTTCCTGAGTCTCTCCATCAGTGTCGACTCCGGTTTGAACAATGTAAGGCTGAACACCGTTACTGACAATCCTCATTTTGGCTGCGTGAGATTCTCCAGCTTTGTTGTTGTTGAGCTGTTAAAGCTCCGCCCTCTTCTGGAAAGGGGGCGGGAGCAGCAGCTCATTTGCATTTAAAGGGACACACACAAACGGTGTGTTTTTGCTCACACCCAAATAGGGGCAAATTTGACAAGCTATAATAAATGATCTGTGGGGTATTTTGAGCTGAAACTTCACAGACACATTCTGGAGACACCAGAGACTTATATTACATCTTGTAAAATGAACATTATAGGTCACCTTTAAATAAATAAAATTCATACTTTCACTTTTTGAAACTTTTGAACAGTAGCATATATATCTGTAGACTCTTAACCCTAAAATATGAGCAGTATGAACAAATTAGCCTGATTTCAAAGCGATGGACGTATATATGCAAAAACCAAGGCCATTTTGCTCTGCGATCTGAGAACTCAGACGTAGGACTTCAAATAGTGTCTGGATTTTGATCAGGTCTTACAACTAATAAGTCCAGCCTTATTTGACTTTCTTTCAACTTGACACTTGTGCAGCTGGAGGGCAAGTGACTTTCCTGTGCGTAGGAAGGATTCACCTTTGAAGAAAGAGCTGCACATCAATATTGCATGCATGATTGTGAAAATAAAGGATTTGATCAATGATGAGCCAGTCACTCAATCATTAAGATATTCACATAACGTTTTACAAAGTATTCGGACAGATCAAATTCTTTGTCCCCACATTAACCTTCGGCTTCACAGTAACCTTAGCTGTTTATTTCAGTTTTGACTCGGGCTGGTGGGCAGCCACAGACGTAAGAGTAAACCATTCCACAACCTATTAATATGACGCATAATAACACGGCTGTTTTTATCCTCACAGGCACAAGCAATTTCTCAGAAAAGGAACGACAAGAATTATGTGGCATTTGGACTGCAGGAATACTCTATTAGAAATTATATTAGTATTACATTTCCACATGCCTGACCTGAGCAGAGGCAGAGTTCACTTCCATAGAGTCTGTAGTTTAAGATTCCTGTCTGAACTGAATTTGAAGATTATCACATGCAAATGCAAAAAATCACATTCAAATTCTCCACAGAGAAACAGAAAAATTATTTACCAATAAAGTATAAACCTTTCAACACAGACATACAAGGAGTACAAATTTAAGCAATGGTTCTGTAGTGTGATTTTCAATTTAAAATATATATGTTCATTATCGTATATCCAATGACGATCTACACTAGAATCATGAAGATCCACCAATCAGAGAAGTCGCTGTTACCATAGAAACAATTGCAAAATTGTTCAAAAGACCGCCCAAACCCATGAAGCATTGCAAATGGTCTCCCTATATGTTCTAAGCTACTTATATATTTACAAACATATGAATATGTATCAATACATTTAAATATATTGTTTTTTATATTATTTTGTAATCAATGACTTGCATGTGATCAGAGAAAAGAAATAAGGAAACCCTGTTTTCCCCATTCAATAGGACTATATGATACTACTACTACAACTACTTCTACTAAGAATAATTATTATTATATCTATAATAATAATTATTATTGTTACTTAAACTACAAAAAAAGAAAATCAATAATATAATATACTACAATTGCAATAATATTATTGCACTCTAAAATAAAACAGTATTTAATAATAATAATAATAATAATAAATTATTCTTATATTATATTATTAAATATAATTATAAATCATTAAAAAATAATTCTAAGTATAATTATCATTAATATTAAACTCTTTAAAATTATTATTATTATTTAAACTATAAAATCAAGCAAATCAGTAAAGTAATAGATTACATTTGCAATAATATTATTGCACTCTAAAATAAAATAACAGTATTTAATAATTATAAAAATATTATATTGCTGAATGATGAATACAGAAAAATCACATCCCTGATGACAGTTTTTTTTTTTTTTTTTTTTATTACTTAGAATAGTTTGTTCCCACATGGTTTAGTTAAAAGACTTAGAAATCTTTAACACGCTATTTTTAACATCCCTATGGAGAAAAATATGAAACAATGTGCCGCAGTCATTGTTGTGTTATAGTCTAGTACACAAGATTTTAGCAATATAATATATTTTCAATATGAATGTCTGATTTAGTTGCTGACATTTCCAGCATAAGAAAAAAGACCTGAAAAAAGGTTGCGATTGACAGAGAACAGAAGAAGAGGAGCAATTTTGGGTGTCTCTGAGTGAGATGCAGAGAGCTCTGACACCCAGCTGAGACTTGATGATGGGTTTCAGCCAACACACTCAATGCACCTATGGACAGATGCTATAATAAAAGCTTTTCTATTGCGACTCGGCCAAAAGTTTGAAGCAGCCGACAGGATGTCTTTATTTAGGATCTTTGCCTGGGGAATCCATGAGCTCAGACAACCTGCAAAGCCACAACACAGCTGCGACAAACCTTTGATTCCTTCAGCACTGTCTGTGTGTGTGTGTGTGTTAGAGAGAGAGAGAGAGAGAGTTCAGTGGAATATGCATTACCCAGCTAGTCTCACAATGGAAACATCTAGCACTGCTTTCCTGGTGCACGACTAAAATATCTCTCACTATGAGTTTTTAACCTCATTTCGAAGGATTATACATAAATAACATATATTGGGTTCATTTTAAGTCAGCCATACAGTAATTTTTAAACAATAGTTGAGTTAAATAAAACTGCCCAGAAGGTTAGTCAAACATTTAACCCAACCGCTGGGATTGTCCATACTGAACCCAACTTGGGTTGTTTTTAACCCAGTGTCTGACAGGCTCTTAGAAAACTTTTAATTGATGACTTGAGCCTAATAATTATCTGTAGAACACAACCAGATCCAATGATCTCTCACCGCCATCGCCTGCTTATCAAATTAAAATTACCGTCGTCTGCTTTTGTCTTGCTTTATTGTTCTCAGCTAAGATGCTGTCGCTTTAAATTATAGTCACGCTCATCTTGAATTAGAGTGCGATATTTACTGCCGCAGGAATGAGTGATGGATCAGTGGAGATGTACGCCAGCCCTCCGCTAAGAACATAAAGCTCAGACGTCTCACGGTTTTCAAGAAACACAGAGCCGCGGTCAGGGTAACAGCAACCTTGTCCACCTCACCTACAGACCAAACCAAGACCATAAAGATTGAAAAACACATGCAAAAAAAAAAAAAAAAAAAAAAAAAAAAAAATATGTAGAAAATTACCAACCCCGTTCAACTGGGACAAGCAATATTGTTTACGCTCACCTTGGCATATTTTTCTCCAAACTACTGCTGTGTCTCTCATGATTTGGACATATGGTCATGAATTAATGATGCTTTCCTTAGCGTTTTTATTACCCATTAGTGGGTTGAACTCTGACAAACTCTAAAATCTAGAAGACTGGAGTAATGATGCTGAAAATTCAGCTTTGATCACAGGAATAAATTACATTTCAATATATATTCAAATAGATAACGGTTATTTTAAATTGTAATAAACTGTCACAATATCTGTAACATCGTAGGTCCGATGAAGATTGTAAAGATGCAAAAGGTTCCAAAACAAAAGTATTTATTAACTTTATTAACTTTTTTAATCCACAGTTATGAAGGCAACATAACAGCGTGCCACACAAGAACAATACCAGACATTTGCATTGCAGTTGCCTATAACAAAGTTCCTTTAAGACAAGTCATTTCACTCGGCGGACATCTTTGAAATGCCTCTCGGGCATCCTGGGCATCATGCAATCTCTTTGAACGGGAAACATCAAATTCTCCAAAACTGTTCGCCAACCTTACGATTAAATTTCATATTTGAAATCACCAATGAAATCTAACAACAACCGACTCATAAATTTAGTTTCTAAATGCTCAAATCATGACAAAAAAATATATTTTTCAGGCTGGATCAAGCTAATGCACATGTGCAGACCTAAATGTCTGACTGTTTCTATAGAAACCGGTGATTCTAACGGCTGCTGAAGTGACGCAATGACTTTACCAGTCAGCGATTGGCTCTTATTTAGAAGGCGGGACTTATTCCGCCATATTGCTCGTTACACTTTCTCCCATTCAAAACAATACGAGTGACACGTCTTGTGTTATTCTATAGTCTTTGCATACAATGCCCCCTTTACAAGTCTCTGGTGTCTCCAGAATGTGTCTGTGAAGTTTCAGCTCAAAATACCCCTCAGATCATTTATTATAGCTTGTCAAATTTGCCCCTATTTGGGTGTGAACAAGCCATTTTTGTGTGTGTCCCTTTAAATGCAAATGAGCTGCTGCTCCCGGCCCCCTTTCCAGAAGAGGGCGGAGCTTCAACAGCTTGTGCTTTGGTTGCTCAACAACAACAAAGCTGGAGAATCTCACGCAGCCAAAATGAGGATTGTCAGTAACGGTGTTCAGCCTTACATTGTTCAAACCGGAGTCGACACTGATGGAGAGACTCAGGAAGAAGTTACAACTTTTAGAATGAAACTGGACGTTTCTGAATGGTTAGTGGATAAATTTATGTAGTTGCTGTGGAGTTGATTCAACTCATCGACAAGCATGTGCCGTCATGTTAATCTTTTGTGCAAATCCAGAGTTGAATTGACTCTCGTTTGTGAAGCAGTCCGGCGTAAAATGACGGCATGGCAACAACACTCTACTACAACAACTCTTCCTCTTCTCTAAAGCAGCTCAACATGGCCCCGCCCCCTTTGTTGTGTGTTCTCGGGGGCAGGGTTTATGTAAATTTTAGGGTTAGTGATGTCACCGACCCGGGAAGAAGCTCATTGTAGTCCCTACCAGCTGTTTGTTGTAGTCCTTAAAAAATGACTTCTGTAAAAGAAAATCTCCCTTTGCATTGAACTTTGAGCGTCGTAACTTTGCAGATGTTGTTTATGCTCAAACAGCAACATTACACACTAACTAAAGTTAAAAAAGTGAAATCATAATCAGGGACCTCTTTAATATGACCAAACTATAACTCTTCTAAGTAATTCCTTTGTATAAACTGCAGTTATTGCAGCGGCATTACACCGCAGGGGCGATGGGACACATTTTATCTCCGTTTAGAAATTCCCAAGGGTCTTTCTAATGCCTGATGCTCGGAAAGACAATGATGAACCCGCTTAGTGGGCTTAAACACCTGTATAAACCAACAACCGTGCACTCGCAGCTAAAGCTCAATAAGAAATGCAGGGCTGCATCACACACAGGATGAGGAGAAGACTAGCATTACAGCTGACTGTGAGGGCACGGAGCCAGGCAGCGCGGAGGAGACGGTGAAAGAGGAACTGATGGGGAGGGTGAAAGCGAGCCTGAAAGACTCGTAGAGAGAGGAGGAGGGGGGTCCTGGCAGCCCTGTCCTACAGAGCGAGGCCCGCAGGCATTTGTTTTCTGAGAGGAATTACAAGTGGTAGAGAAACAAACCCCACAGCCACTGAAAAGAAAATCCTCTCAGCTTTTTTGCCTTTCTGTCATTCTTAAAAAAAAGAGAGAGTCTGTGGATTACAACAGGCTTTATTGGTTTTCTTCGTACCGAGAATCAGGAAATTGAAGATGTCATTCCCTCTTAAGAGCCGGGGACAATAAGAGGATGCTGAAAAAAGAAGTCAACCATTTGCTTTGGCGGAGAGTCTGAGAGCTCAATTGAATAGAGAAAGAAGTTTCTCACTGCTTTGCACACATGGGTCAAGAGCCAAAACGGCACCACGGTCAAATACTGATGAAAAGATAAATAATCAGATACAGCAACCGGTTCAAGCTGAAACTTCTTGTTTTACATGAAAGAAGGAAAGAAGGAAAGAAAGAAAGTCACACACTTTAAAGTCAAGAAAGGTGACTCAAGAAGGTGTGGCCACAAGACTTTAACACTGCCCTAGTGAAAAACTAAACCAAAGTGTATTTAAAATACATTTATTTCATACTTAGTACACATCTATTACCATATTTACTGACACATTGCTTGAGACTTACTTGCTCACTTGCTTGCGCATTTCTTAATATTAAGTCAAAAATGTGTTTTAATATCACAATTAGTAAGGATAGTGTGATCTTTGTATAATATCAGTCTTTAAATGCAAGATATTTAAAGTATACTTGCAATAGTTCAATTTTAGCACAATCAAATATACTCAAGTATATCGGTGACACTTTACAATAAGGTTCATTAGTTAACATGAACTAATAATGAACTGCACTTCTACAGCATTTATTAATCTTTGTTCATATTAATTTCAACATTTACTAATGCATTATTAAATCAAAAGTTGTATTTGTTAACATCAGTTAATGCACTGTGAACTAACATGACCAAACAATGAACAACTGCATTTTTATTTACTAAAGTTAACAAAGATTAACAAGTACAGTAACAAATGTATTGCTCAATGTTAGTTCATGTTAGTTAATACATTAACAATGTTAACAAACAAACCTTATTGTAAAGTGTTACCAGTATATCTTTAGTTGGATAACCAGACAAGTGCACTAAGTACTAAATTAGTTGTTCCAATCAATTTAGTATACCAAAAGTACAATTGCATGGTATTTTTAATAAGTACATATATATGTAAATGTATTTGTAGTATACTTAGCATAAAATAAATGTATTTCAAATATATTTTGGTATATTTATTTTTCACTAGGGTATACACTACTGTTCAAAATAAATACTTTTATACAGCAAGGGTGCATTAAATTGATTGAAAGTGACAGTAAAGACATTTATAATGTTCTATTCGTCAAATAATCCTGAGAAAAATGTATCAAGGTTTCCACAAAAAAATATTAAGCGTCTCAACTGTTTTCAGCAAATCATCATATTAGTATGATTTCTGAAGGATCATGAAGACTAGAGTAATGATGCTGAAAATTCAGCTTTGCATGATACATTTTACAATATATTCACATAGAAAACAGTTATTTTAAATTATTATAATATTTCACAATATTACTGTTTTTTTTTTACTGTATTTTTGTTCACATAAATGCAGCCTTGGTGAACATGAGAGACTCTTTTGGTAACACTTTACAATAAAGTTCATTAGTCATGAACTAACCATGAGCAATACATTTGTTACTGTATTTACTAATCTTTGTTAACGTCAGTTACTGAAAATGCAGTTGTTCATTGTTTGTTCATGTTAGTTCACAGTGCATTAATTAATGTTAACAAGAGTTTAATAACATATTAGTAAATGTTGAAATTAACATTAACAAAGATAAATAATAAATGCTGTATAAGTGCAGTTCATTATTAGTTTATGCTAACTAATGTTAACTAATGAACCTTATTATAAAGTGTTACCAATCTTTGAAACCACAAACCTTTGTACAGTATGTTAACATAAGAGTGTGATAGAATCACCACTAACCAAACAGAAAGTTACTTCTTATATCAAGAAAAGTCCACCAAAGATGTTCATCCACCTTGAAAATTGCTTCTCATTGCTGAAAGGATGATTTAGACAACTTTACAACTCAAATATGGATACATTTATTAAAAAAAAAAAAGAGCTGCACAATCCAGAACGTCTTGCCCCACAGATTTCCATTGTAAGCACAATACTGTACAAGCAATTTTTGCTTGTTTTTACAAACTGAGGAACATGTCAAAAATATTGGCTTTGGTAACAGAGCTTACCCATCCCGTTGGATAGAGTTTATGGATGCAAATGTGGATGCAAACATTCTCCCAAACATCTTCTTTTGTGTTGCACCAAAGCAAAAAACACAAGGGTTTCAAACAATGTAAGGGGAAGTAAACTGGGTGAATTATACTATAGAGATGTTCCTACATTGAGAGCGGTGTATAAACATCTTGATACCTGCGACCAAAAGACCAGATGTGTGAATAATTACTGTAAAGAAAATGCTTATAAATACAATTGTGTCAAGCTGCTGTCTTCTGCAACCTGAAGATCTGTGCTATCCCATTAGAGGCTGTTATAAACAATCATCGTCTTAATATCAGAATATTCCACAGAGCAAGAAACTTCTTCTGTACGAAAGAAAGTTCACGTCTAGACATGAAGAGCAGTGACGACATTAATTAACAGGAAATATTCTCACTCCCTAGGTTCGCATGAACTCTCCAACCAAACTTAATTTGGGTTGAAGATGATTAATAATTTGATCATATTCTCAGGTCTACCAGCAGTAATTTTCTATCAGACTTAAATGTCAGATGGAAGCCTGGGTCAAACGCGGTGCCATATGGTTCTCCACAGAGGTGTGAGCTGATGCATAAATGAGAAGCATTTAAAGGACACGTTTTTGAAACGATTTTCCACATAACCAGGCCTACAAACAATGAAAAAATTATGTAGAACATATTTGCAAGCACACATTTTTGAAATGAGCTCAAACCACGTGCCAGAGTGTATTCACTACAGTCAGCATAGCTCAAATGGTTTAAAACAACACTTAAATTAGCTTATAAATATTCAATAGCCTGATATTTTGCAGGTGCAGTAACCTTGAGCAGAGGAAACCGATGGACCCTTCCCATCAACATCAGTTTCATTGGTGCATTATTCTATACCTAGCAGTTGGTAGATTCACTCCAAAAGAGTTGAAAGTGAATTAAACAAAATAGCAGCATTCATCAAAATCATCAGTCTTCAAAAATAATTAGATTTATAAACAATGACTTGTGAAAATATATCAATTATAAAAATGATTTACGTTATTAAACATTAAATACAATAAATGGTTAGAAAATAATACGCATTATTAGTATAAATAATAATATAAGTAATAATTTGGTATATTCTTCAGCGGTTTTAATGTTGAATTCTTTTAGGGAGAGGGGAAAAAAAGTAGTAAATAACCCAAACACTCTCATTCCGAGAATGGATTAATCGATGAACACATAACGAGTTCATTCTTAAAGGTTCCGAGCGCTTCCGCAGTCATTACACCTCATGAAGAAAGATGCGTAAAAACGCACGGCTCCGCGCTTCAGCTGCCCTGCCGTTTCTCGGTTGACTGCCACCATCGTGTGGAGAGGGGATGAAATAACTTAACTGCTCATTGACACTTCAAAAAACAAAATCAGACAAGAAACAAGATCATTTAAAAAGAGACGGAATGAAACATATCCATATTCAGGCGCGTAACAGTGTGCGCAAACGCGCAATGGCGGTGCAAATGGTGATTTCTCATCACTAGTGGATTTCTGATACATGCATCTTCATTTCATCTCTGACGAATGCTTTGACATCTTTGGATTGATAAGGATCCTTAAGCATAAATGAGTAAATATATGAACGGCGCTCCGATGTATTTTGGGCACTTGGAGTTTGGCACAGAAGTATTTGCGCTGCCTGAGTGAGAACAATCGATCTCTGCGAGTTTACGGGTTGCAAAACGCACTTACATGTGTCCATATATTAAATAAAACGCTATACCAAAATACAAAGCTTTCCAATAAGACTGATATGAAAGAGGCATAAGCACTTTTACGCACGGGAGTTCACGCTCACCTGACTGCGAGGTGCACAGGGGGACAATCACAGCAGTGAGGATGAGGACGATGATGATGATGTCAGATCGCATTTTGATCATAAGAAGAGGCTGCATATCCATTTCTTCACATGTCCACTCCAATGTCCCGTTGGCGAGCTGTCAAATGTCTTTCAGCCTGTGCGTCTTTGCGCAGCTGTTCACATAGAGCGCATGGTCTGGAGTTGCGCCTTGTTTTGTTTTTGTTTTTTTTTTTCTCTGGAAGTAAAACTGGATCAGTTCATTAAATGATCAGAGGTGTGAGTTATTCCTTGTCTGAATGTGACTGCGTTGGGACTGTCATCACTCTACGCTGAATTCCGGACCGAGTTACGGTCTCCGTGCTCGGGCGCGCGCCTTGAGCGCTTGAACACCGCCCTCCAGAGCACTGATTGGACAGAAGTGTGAATTAATTAAAGTGAAGCACGCCCCTCAAACACAAATCTGTTATTGTGTGTGGATTGTAGTTCTTACCTCAGTATTCGAAGTCAAGGTTCGAATGGAATGACCACTTTCACATCATCAAGACTCTTAATCGCAACAATGTACAATAAGTTCAAATATTCGAAATCAATTTATTTTGTTTTGCATGTCTCAGTGCTTTTTAAGACTTGGTACCATGGTAATACAATGTTTCTTGGCCATGTACAACGACAACAACCTGGTATTACATGAAGTTTATTATCATGGATAGTATCATTCAGTACGTGATATTAGCACGATTATTTATTAACAGTACAGTACTTTGTTTGTAAGGGTTAGGGTTTATCTTTTTGCCATTTTAGCTTTTGAAGATTTGTGTTTTTATGACACACACGTGACGTGTCTCTCACTGTGCCTTCATACACATCCACAAGCTAAAAATATACATAACAATTTTTTAAACAACAGCGCCATCTGGTGCAAAGATGAAGAAACACAACGGCTGTGTACACGAAGCTTTGTTTGCAACAGCATACTACTCATACTAATTCTGATGTAAGGGGGAATTCTGGATAGCAATATACTTAAAATCACCCCATATAGTATAGTTTTTGTATGCATTGAATACCCAGGCAATCCATTTGCAAAAATGTGCTACAGGGAATACAATACTGCAACGTGATTGCAATTGACTTTCAGATTTCCAGTGTGATTAATTAACTGGACATAAGAGGTTTTTTTTTTTTTTTTTTTTTTTTTTTAACATCTCACTATTTTTTACACAAAAATGGACAAAAAAAAGGCAGTATGTGAGTTAGGGATGCATGATATATTGGCCACCATATCGGTATGGGTTGATATATCTTCATATTTAAAGTTATGGGCCCAATAAGAAAATTAGGCCGATATATTAAAGCCTATAAATAACGGATTATTTCCTTCAGCTGAGACACTTCAGATGTGCACAGTCCACCATTATGATTTTGAATTGCTTAAAAATATGATTGTTATTTTTCTAGGAAAATTGTGTGCTTGGGACATGGCTTTTAATGGGAAGACTTTTGTTTTTGTAATCAGGCTCTCAAAAATTATATAAAAATTTGGATTTAGATTTATTGGCCAATATATCGGTTATCGGCTTTCAAACGTAATGAATTATCAGTTTTCGGTATTGGCCAAAATGTTCATATCAGTGCATCCCTAATGTGAGTATTCTTCTTCAAACATAGTCCTAGTGAGCTGCCGACCAAGATCATTTTTTGGCGCATAATAGGCAAATTTGCATTATATAATGCCCAAGAATGTGTTCGGGTAGGAAGCTCACTTCGTTTTGAGCCAATGTTAACAGACTCATACACAGACAAAGCTCCAAGCAACATATTTTCCAATCACAGCCCTAGTAAGCCGACCACCTAGACAGCATTTTTGAGCAATAAAGGTAAACTCACATTTTATAATGCCTGAAAATGCCATCTAGGTAGACAGCTAACTAGATTTTGGGGCAAAGCCAATGATAACATGCACAAAGCACTTATGAGATCAAATTATAAAAGCAAACTGTAGAAGTTTACACACAAATTACTTCAATTCTTTCCTTAGTGGTAGAATTCCTCTTTAATATACTTTACAAATGGATATACACCTCTGAAGAGAAAAACAAAAGACAAATTAAATAAAGTAAATCCTCACTAAGTGAACAGGCTTTATGGCTGAGCAGTTCAGTAGCCCAGTGCATGCTACCAAATCAGACATGTATTAAAATCCCAGTCTCTCTCTCTCAAACACACACTCTCACTTTCACACAAACACAGTACTAGCATACAGGTATTCTCGTGTACATGCACACATCGGTAAAGCTGAACGTGTATACACTGACAAAAATGCATACGAGAGCAAGGCTGAATCTCACCAACACATCCAGAACATGCCCGGGTCATTTTTCACCACAAAATCAAAAGCAATAAGAAGTAATATTTTGCATTTTTTATATTTGATGACAATTATGCATAATTTTCTCCATTAAATTGCCCCAATGGAAAAAAATGAAGAAAAACATACATCATTCATCGTAAATAATCGTATGCAAAATAGAATTTCTTGTTTTTCCCCTTTGATTTTAAGTGTAAAATGTGAGCTGGACATTCGTGAGATTCACCCACAAACATCTCACAGATTTGAACTGAGGCACCCGCAGATATTCGGATATTTTCACGCGTGATACGGAGTGGTCTGATAACTGCCGTGATTTTACACGAGGGGAGGTGCCGAGTTACAAGAAATGGCTTTACAGAATCCGCTCGGAAATCCACCGACGTATTCCGCGGGACATCAGTGCTATATGTTTTTGCGCATTTCCTCATTGGTGGACTCCTCCCCCAGAGAGAATGAACCAATGGAACTTTGGGATTTTTCTATGACATCACTTATGAGCAAATTAATCTCAGTGTTTGTAAGGTTGTCAAGTTTTGAGAAGCAGGCTGCAGAAGTTTGGCTTACGTATGTCCAGTTATATGTGGCAAAAACACAGAGGCACTAGCATAGGAGGTGACATCAGAGAGGTTACACGTCCTCGTTTTCATGATCACCATCTTTGTACTTCTTTTTTCTTTTCTTTTTTTGTGGGGGGGGGGGAGTAAAAGCAAACTTGATTGAGAAGAACCAGCGAGAGTGTCCGCTTCAAAATAAAAAAATCCCACAGAAATGGACAGTAAGGCCCACGTCCCCCCCTCCCAAATCTTGATCAGGGACTGGCGGATTCATTCTTTACACGTTTTAACTTTCTTCTTTCCCCAAGTATGTTTTAATAGTTTGAGATTTTGTCTCTGTTGCAGTCTGGATCGACGTACATCTGCAAAGTCACATGCATGTGAGAGTGGCTCGCGTGGCAAACCGAGACATCATCTTGCATAGTTTTTGATGAAGTCCTGAACTTTGTTCCTGAAATCCTCCTAAAACAGGAAGCATTAAGGAAATTGAAAATTCTCTACACATAGGCTTGGGTGAGTATTTATGATATATTCAAGACTATTTTGTTGGCAATATATATGCAATATCATCATGTTTTCTTTATCCAGTATGTTTCCAAAAGACTGTGCAGGTAGATTTGTTTGTAAAGGTGTTTAAATGCGTGATGTGTGCTGGTATTCTACCTTGTCCCGTAAATGATGCTCTGCTGCATCTATATTCAGTGGGTCATCAAAGTTAAGAAGATCCTGTGAGAGAAACGACACATCTGTTGGTTTCTCACTCAAAATGGAAAACTGATTATCCAAGATCTTTCCTGAAGATAGCATGTGTACTTACAGTGAAGAGTGAATTCAGTCCCCATACTACATCCTGAAGACATAAAGATGGGTGGATAAAAAAAATACAGATTAGGCAATACAGAAACTGGTCATACTGACTTCAGCACACACACAACAAAATAAATAAAATAACCAACCAAATGATATTAGATATTTAAATATACAGTCATACTTTAATATGTACATTATTTATTATCGTGATTTGCATTTTCTAGAGAAAACACCAATGATTGAAAGGCAGCAAAAGTATAAAATGAAAGTTAAAATCTGTAAACCCAAATATTTGAAAGAAAGAAAAGAAAAGGAAACAAAAGAAAAGGAAACAAAAGAAAGAAATGATGAGAGGAAGGAGGAGAGAAGGAAAGAAAGAACAGAAAGAAAAAAAGAGGCAGGAAGGAATGCGGGAGCGAGGGAAAGAAAGAAAGAAAGAAAGAAAGAAAGGAGGGAGGGAAAGAAGGAGGGAGGGAAGAAAGAAAGAAAGGATGAAAGGAAGGAGGGAGAAGGAAGGAAGGAAGGAAGGAAGGAAGGAAGGAAGGAAGGAAGAAAGAAAGAACAAAGAAAAAACGAGGCAGAAAGGAATGCGGGAGCGAGGGAAAGAAAGAAAGAAAGAAAGAAAGAAAGAAAGAAAGAAAGAAAGAAAGGAAGGAAGGAAGGAAGGAAGGAAGGAGGGAGGGAGGGAGGGAGGGAGGAAAGAAAGAAAGAAAGAAAGAAAGAAAGGATGAAAGGAAGGAGGGAGAGACGGAAGGAAGGAAGGAGGGAGGGAGGGAGGAAGGAAAGAAAGAACAGAAAGAAAAAAAGAGGCAGGAAGGAATGCGGGAGCGAGGGAAAGAAAGAAAAAGAAAGAAAGAAAGAAAGAAAGAAAGAAAGAAAGAAAGAAAGAAAGAAAGAAAGAAAGAAAGAAAGAAAGGAGGGAGGGAGGGAGGGAGGGAGGAAAGAAAGAAAGAAAGAAAGAAAGAAAGAAAGAAAGAAAGAAAGAAAGAAAGAAAGAACAGAAAGAAAAAAGAGGCAGGAAGGAATGCGGGAGCGAGGGAAAGAAAGAAAGAAAGAAAGAAAGAAAGAAAGAAAGAAAGAAAGAAAGAAAGGAGGGAGGGAGGGAAAGAAGGAGGGAGGGAAGAAAGAAAGAAAGAACGAAAGAAAGAAAGAAAGAAAGAAAGAAAGAAAGAAAGAAAGAAAGAAAGAACGAAAGGATGAAAGAAAGGAGGGAGAGAAGGAAGATGGGAGGGAGGGAAGAAAGAAAGAAAGAAAGAAAGAAAGAAAGAAAGAAAGAAAGAAAGAAAGAAAGAAAGAAAGGAGGGAGAGAAGGAAGATGGGAGGGAAGAAAGAAAGAAAGAAAGAAAGAAAGAAAGAAAGAAAGAAAGAAAGAAAGAAAGAAAGAAAGAAAGGAGGGAGAGAAGGAAGATGGGAGGGAAGGAGGGAAGAAAGAAAGAAAGAAAGAAAGAAAGAAAGAAAGAAAGAAAGAAAGGAGGGAGAGAAGGAAGATGGGAGGGAAGAAAGACAGAAAGAAAGAAAGAAAGAAAGAAAGAAAGAAAGAAAGAAAGAAAGAAAGAAAGAAAGAAAGGAGGGAGGGAGAGAAGGAAGATGGGAGGGAAGGAGGGAAGAAAGAAAGAAAGAAAGAAAGAAAGAAAGAAAGAAAGAAAGGAGGGAGAGAAGGAAGATGGGAGGGAAGGAGGGAAGGAGGGAAGAAAGAAAGAAAGAAAGAAAGAAAGAAAGAAAGAAAGAAAGAAAGAAAGAAAGAAAGAAAGAAAGAAAGAAAGAAGCATTTCAATGCAGTTCCGCTGGGTAATCACTTTAATGAATTTCCCAAGATGCATTAAAACAGAAGTACCTTTAGTGTGCGAGTCGGAGCCCATCCAGTGCCGTCAATAGAATGCTCTCGCAATAAACTGAAGATTCCAACATGAATACAGTATCAGAACATACAAATAATCAAAACAGCGTGGAGTCTGACACATTAAAGGTCCCGTTCTTCGTGATCCCATGTTTCAAACTTTAGTTAGTGTGTAATGTTGTTGTTAGAGTATAAATAAAATCTGTAAAATTTTAAAGCTCAAAGTTCAATGCCAAGCGAGATATTTTATTTAACAGAAGTCGCCTACATCGAACGGCCAGTTTGGACTACATCCCTCTACTTCCTTCTTTAATGACGTCACTAAAACAGTTTTTTGACTAACCTCCGCCCACAGGAATACACAAGAGTTGCGTTTGTAGAGTGTGTTTGTCGCCATGTCGTCGAAACGCTGTTATTTTCATCCCGCAGTCCAATCACCGGGTCTGATTCCGGCTCAAATTGATAGGGTAAA
Source organism: Megalobrama amblycephala (assembly GCF_018812025.1). Taxonomy (NCBI): domain Eukaryota; kingdom Metazoa; phylum Chordata; class Actinopteri; order Cypriniformes; family Xenocyprididae; genus Megalobrama; species Megalobrama amblycephala. The sequence goes on from NC_063050.1 coordinate 50,374,392, forward strand.
ATTAAAGACATGTTTACACTAACACTGAGCGCATGCATCTCCACGTTATGGTAAGAGGCGTGACTTTTCCGGGCAAGATGCGCTAAACTGCTGTCGAATCACAACACAGGAACCGCTGGCACAATCAGAACTCGTTACGTATTTCTGAAGGAGGGACTTCATAGAACAAGGAAGTCATCAGCCCGTTTTTATGACAGTGGAAACAGCGGTATACAGATAAGTAAATTATGTGAAAAATACTGTGTTTTTTTTACACGCGAAACATGAACACGTTATATTGCACACTATAAACACAATCAAAGCTTCAAAAAAACACGAACAACGGGACCTTTAAGACATATGAATAAATAATGAATACAGACATATATATACCTCAGGCAGATCTCACCGGTTTCTGCAATGTTTGGGTGCCATATTCTAGTCGAGCACTTGACTTTAGGAGGCTGTGGAGAGCAGAACATGGTTTGTTACATTACAGCCCTGCCTGAGTGCATGTTTGAGTTTGTGTTTGTGTTTGGTTTACAGGAATAAATCTCTCAAATAAGGAAAAAAATCTGTCTTCAAGTTCATGTCATTCAAAACCCAAATAATCTAGTGGAACAGAACAGAAGATATTTTGCAGAATGTTCAAGCTCCTGTTTCCACAGGATCCACAAACGTAATAATTTCATGATTTTGCTCAAAACTCGGGCTGTGGGTACACGTCTGGATCTCTGCACAGCCTTTCCGGGGCTGTTCCAGGTGCTCTAAGGATGGGTTGTGTTATATGTGTGCATTTGTGTGTGTACACTCAGGCGGATATTTTATTGAATTCAGACACTGCAGAACATCAGTAATGCCCACAAACATCTATTTAACAGCCTCGCGTACAAATGGACTAATAAAATCATCATTGCAGTGCGAGTGAGTAAGTGTAGCATTACCTCATTACTTCATGATATGTCACAGGCACTTACCACCATATTATAGGCTTCAGGAACTTCAATCTCAAACTGAAACTTTCCACCAAGGTAATAGCCTTCATCTGATGAGATGTTTTTCAGAAATGTAAGGTTATATTTTCACTTGCACAATACAAAACATTTGACAGATAATAGCAATGTTAAAAAAGACGAGCAAAGGCCTATTAAAAAAACAATGCGAATCACATCTGAAAATTTGCAAATGATATTTGTTTGTTTGCTCTACTGGACCCATAAGATAATAGAAAACAGAATATGTTTTATTTTAAATACTTGTGATCTGTGAGAAAAGGCCTAAATATTGGGTATGGATAGGTCAGCTGAAGTCTTTTACATCTGCATTTAATAGGTGTTAATTTAACCTTTTTAAAAGATGTCAGAATTACCTGGAGAAATGGTCAACTGGAAGTGATGGAGTTTGTTTTCATCAGGAAATGTAACTTTACAGGTACCTGCAGAAAGAATGATATTTAGACTAATAGTATATATATATATATATATATATATATATATATATATATATAAACATAAAATTAATCATAAAATGTTCTCAGAGATGTATGAAAGAAAAAGCATTAGGGATGGAATTAAAAATCTGACAAAAATCATGTCATGGCCAATAACTATTAAATAGTGCTATTCAAATTCTATAATATTTTGTCAAAATAAATTAAAATTAAATCACCAAAACTTTAAAATCAATCATTTGAAATGCTCATTTAGGCATAACATTATAATGTAGTGTAAAAATTAGGGCTGGGCGATAAAACGATAACGATATATATCGCGATAGACACGTGATCGATATCAATAAAAGATATGTTCGATAAAACGTTCGATATTTTTTATTCTTCGTCGGAAGAAAACAGAGGTTGCGAAGCAAGTTTGGTTGCATTAACAAAGGCATTCGCTCTCTGGAAACATAGCAATGTAAGGAGTGACACGCTAGACAGATAAATTTACAAACTATTACGCTATGTAAATACTGATTTACATTTGTTGGCAAACTTGGCATATGCGCCGATTAATGTTTCTGCCGGTGGGTGCCCACATATAATGTTGCGCTTATGGCAACATTAAATCCTGGAGAGAAGACAATTCTAGATTCACGGCTGCACATGCAGGAGGACAAAAGTTTGAGCGCGCAGATGTGATATCTGAGCGAGAGCGTGCGCGCGTGTCCAGTTTTGGGCAAGGAAATCCGCCTGTGAGTGGAGAGATTGCTCGCGCATCTGATGCGCTCTCGACATTTTTTTAATATAATAACGCCATAGAACCCGCATTAAATGAAATATTAACTTGAGAAGAAAGTTGTGTCTGAATTTCGCAATTTTGTATTGGTTAAAACAAATGCAGAATATCTCGTTTTTCCGTAGGTGCTCGACCATTTCCGTGTGTGGCGCTTGATCGCCGCCGTTCGTTGGAAATATTTAACATCAGGATGGATGATTACATGCTTTAAATCATCGATTTGGGCAGCTTTGAGCAGCTCTTGAGGTTCTTATCCAGCATGGAAGATGAAATCCTTGCTGGTGTAGTTGTGTTTACTGACTTTGATGAGGCCTGCTCTTTGCGCTGTCCTCTCAGTTGTCATCAGCGGGAAAACCTCTCTCTGTGATTGCGCTGGTTGGTTATTTTCACAGCTAGAATATGACAGCTGCACAAATTTATTTTTTAATGCTCACAGTTATTATTATATTTCTCAATGTGGTATTGTAATTTCAGGGATGAAAAAAATTACAGACATAAATGAAATGCGGGACACTACTTAAGTCTTGCGGGACAAAGCTCCTAATTTCGGGACTGTCCCGCGGTCACCCTACTTTAGATTTATGTTTACATTTTAATTATTTGAGTTTTCCATGGTTGTTGACATTTCTGTCTTAATAACAGGGGATTATGATCAGAGGAAGGTTGTTTAAATGTAATATATTTTTCTCCTGGTCCTTATTTTAAATGGGTCATAAAAAATATCAATAATTATTGATATCGACCGATATGAAACACTGATATCGTGATACAGTTTTCAGCCATATCGCCCAGCCCTAGTAAAAATGTATATTTATTTATTTAAAGATTATTTAAAGGTTACATTTAACAGTTATTAAATTATTAATGCTTTTAAAAATTAACTTTAAATGAGCATTAGATGAAGGCAAAAGAAAAATTAAATTAAAGGAAATTTTACATGATTTTACATGAATTTTTTGAAGAGACTCGATCACTTTATATGATGAATAGGTTTAATTTAGGCTTTTATTTATATAAACTTTCATCAACTCACATCAGTTGTGATAAACTTGATGAATGAGAACCAATGAGGTTCATTCTCGTGTTACGCATCACATTTGAGCGTCTTCAAGAACCAATAATAATAATAATAATAATAATAATAATAAATGTATAATCAATAATAATCAATGTTTATATGTGATTAAAAGCCTAAATTCAATCTGTTCATCATATAAAGTGATCGAGTCTCTTCAGAAAATTTGGACTAAACCGCTCAATTCATATGGATGAGTTTTACAATCTCTTTATGAAGTTTTTGAAGCATCGAAGTGTCAGTTGTGTCGCTGTCAATGGAGGGACAGAAATCTCTCATATTTCATCAAAAAGATCTTCATTTGTGTTCTGAAGATGAATCAAAGTCTTACTGGTTTGGAACGACATGAGGGTGAGTAAAAGATGACAGAATTTTCATTTTTGGGTGAACTATCCTTTTTAAGACTTTTTAATGGCCTTAAAATCAGGAGATATTAATATTAAAAGACTTTTAAGACATTTTAATGCCCCACAGGATCCCTGTATATTTAAAATAGTTATTAGATGTTATCAATTATTTAAATAAATAAAGAGCAATAACTAATATGGTACCAAAATCCCCAAAGAGCATAAAATGTCCTGGATAGGATATACTCACTTGGCAGGTTGGCCTCAAGTTCTGCAACCTCTGCAAACACAAATCAAAGCACAAGTGTTCAATACTGATGGGTAACAAAGACATACTTATGAAACCAGTACATAAACAGATGTTTTACACTTTTATAATTTTCTTTGTAACTGGAATCCTTCCCTGAATTTGTTTATTATTGGAATTATTGTCTATGAAGCACTGATACAAGATACGCATGAAAGAAAAAGCATATATATGGCCTATATATGGACACCAGCTATATATGGCCACCTGCATTCTCATAATACCATCTCTAAATGTTGTTGGGGTGGGTCCAATGGCCTCACTGAATCAAAAAATAGCCTGAGCATTTGACTGCAGTTGGGAACTGATTTTCAAGCTGCTGGTAATGGCATACAGACTCCTCCTCTCAGTTTGTTATAAATAGAGTTTACAGTGCTTTCCTGATCTGGCCTGCATCACATCACCGTACTGACAACACAACCGCCTGCAGACAGTCACAACACAACACAACAACACTCATCATGCTCTCTGGATTCAGACCCGCTTTTCTCTTTCAAAAGAGTTCAGCACAGTGACATTCATTATCCAATTATAATGCGTGCTGAAAGCGTTGTCAAAAAAATAATGGTTTTTTTTTTTTCCGATATGTATCGATACTAAAATATCTGAAATGGTTCCAATACTCTTCAGTATTGATACACCGATACCAGCTGCACATTCTCGCTCTCTGTTCTCTCTGGTGGCAGATTGACACATAACCGCCTCCTGTCACTCACTCGTCTCATTCTCTCCGGGTAAACAGTGCTTGTATCGCACATAATTTTAGTCCTTTCATGCTCACATCAAAAGCGCTCCTCTATATAAGTGACATTCACATAAAGCCGCCTCTCAAACTGCTCACGAGTACCAAATTAACTTCTTTTTCGTGGCTTATTGCGCTTAAACAGTCAAACGCATACAAAATTATGTCATGTCTTGCCGAGTATTCGGGTAAATCCAGTCAGTTTTGGAACATAAATAGTTGAGAGAAAACGCATGTTGTGTAACAGTATACTGGATCCGTGTATAAGTTCTTAAAGTGACAGCAGCCTAATAAACCTGCTGCTGTCTGTCATGTTAATTGACTGAATAACTTTTGTAACTCAGCATTAATCTTATTTAATTTTTACAATGAAGAATATTCAGGGTTATTCTACATTTGATTATTTAATTTCTGTATTATTTCTGACCTGAACACTACTGTTAGACCCACCTGAAAAACTTTTAGCCATGTTTATTTCATTTCTCTCTTTATTCTACTGTATTTATTGCCATCGTTTGCAACTTATTTATGGATTCTTATTTTATTACTCACTTTTAACTTGTCTTTTCTTTTTGTAAATTTAGTTCAACGGTTCAAATAAAGCCTCCCTGTGCAGTGTGTAATCTATTACAACAAAATTACCCAAATTATCAATAAAAATATGAGATAATGACAAATTATCTGTATGGCAGTATATGGCAGTTTTCCCTGTGGTATCGAAAATGGTATTGCATCGAAGTTGAAATTCCAGTATTGTGACAACACTAATAGACAGACGATAGATAGATAGATAGATAGATAGATAGATAGATAGATAGATAGATAGATAGATAGATAGATAGATAGATAGATAGATAGATAGATAGATAGATAGATAGATAGATAGATAGATAGATAGATAGATAGATAGATAGATAGATAGATAGATAGATGTGTTCTGAGATGAAAGCATATGTGATGTAATCTGGATTCTTTGACCTTGTTGTGTTATTGTTTTGTAGTTTTTGTGGATAAAATCACATCATACAACCTGTTCATGTTTGTTACTGCCTAATTAATATGTGACCTTATCAGAACAGACCTAAAAATGGGTTGTGAATCACCAGGCACAAACCACTGCTCTACTGTCATGATCCTGGCAGTCAGAAGGAGTGTTTGGTCAGTGATTCGTACCTTTGATGAGCAGTCTATCTCTGATGGACACTCTATGAGAGGCATCGCTGGAGCCTGCAGGGGTCCGTCCGGCCCTCACGCCCTCCTCCCTCTTCAGCTTACTGGCTAACGTCAGCATACCAGCAGACCAACATACACACGCTCACACACCTGTGAGGAACACAAATACACACACAATGATGGTGAACATCAGGGATATTATAGTTAACAACAACAAAAAAAAAAAAAAATCATTAAAAGAAAAAAAATGTTATTATCACTTGAAATAAATGTTAAAGGTGCTCTAAGCGATGTCACTCGTTTTTAGGCCAAAACATTTTTTGTCACATACAGCAAACATCCCCTCACTATCCGTTAGCTGCCTGTCCCCTGAACACACTGTAAAAAAAGCGGTCTCTGTAGTTGCCACAAGCTCCGAAAACGGCAACAACAACAAACTGGTGCAGCCTGGACCACGAAACATAATAAACATGCTCCAGCCAATAACCGACAAGAATGATTTTAAATGCGTGTTCATGACTGTTTCAGGAAGCACGGAGGGGAGGGGGAGGAGGAGGAGGAGGAGGGAGGGTCTAGCTAGCCTCTGTTTTGTTTGACAACACTTCGAACGTCAACAGAAAGTTACTCCACCCAGGATCACTTACAGAACCTTTAACTAAAATATATATATATATATAAAAAAAAAACTTATTTCAGCTAGTTTAAACACACAGCTACCTGACAAATATTTTTAGAGTTATCCCTGGATGCAGCTCTGTATAGAGTTAGTACAGGAAGATTTGTCTGTAAGGGTACTGTTTAAACTCACAGCTACCTGACAAATATAAATATGTCCCTCTGCGTGAGGAAGATCCGTTTAGATCCGCTCTGACGGACAACAAAAAAAACTACCTGAAACTTCCCAACTCTTCAATCCATATAGCGATCCATTTTACTGTTATTTCCATTTCTTATGTGTTCCATTTTTATTTTTATGTATTTGGTTCTTCTTTATGTAAAGCACTTTGAATTACCATTGTGTATGACATGTGCTATACAAATAAAATTGCCTTGCCTAGTTGCCAAAAAAAAAATCTATTTTTCATTTAGATTTACTTGATGTACTAAAATGACTAAAACTGAAATAAAAATTTATAAAATTATATAGACATAAACAAAAAAATTAAAATGGAAAATATATAAAAAAAAAAACTAATTCAAACTATTATAAAAACTATAATTGTATCTGAATGATAAAAATAAATAAATACTGGTGAATATCCAAATGACTTAGCGTTATAATTTTACATCATCTGACATTATTTTATGCGTTTGAGGTCACAGAAATCCCAATTTTGTATGTTTTCTGCAAAACTTGTACCATGATAATCAATTTTTGCCAAAATACAACAGTTACTAAATTATTAAAGGGAGTCAGTTAAAAAATAAACCTATTATTTTTTTTCTTTTGCATTCTTTTAATAGGTTCCTCAAACTCAATTAACATGTATTATTGAAGCATTAATCATCTGTTGTTGTATCACAAAGTAGGCATAAACTTTTCAGAATAATAGAATATTTTTTCTTTTCTCTTTGGGGTCATTGTGTCATTTGTATAGAGCAATAATACAATTTAACAAATCATGAAAGAACAATAACAGTGCGCTACAGTGTGAATCAATCATAATTTATTCAAGTTTTTTTGTATTCTGAAACAAGCAGCTACTGTATTGTAATACATTATTATTAATAATAATAAATCAATATCAGATTGCTTCCTTGATTCAGGAGAGATTGCTTTTATACCATACTGGAGTTCACATGAAGTACATCTCAGATTTTTGTTTTTGTATTGACATTATACTGGCCATCATATAAAATTGCATTACTACAGCTACTTTTAAACAACAACAGAAATCAATCATACTGTTAGAAAACCAAACTTACAGAGTATTTTACTACATATTCTACGACAGATATTTTATTACATGTACACAACTTATTAAACACAAAGGCAAGGCAATTTTATTTGTATAGCACATTTCATACACAATGGTAATTCAAAGTGTTTTACATAAAGAAGAATAATAAAAATAGAACATAAGAACAAAGGGACACAATCTCTAGTGTGAAAGCATCAAGGACCATGGTATTTCCATGTTTTTGGTGACATGGTTTCACGTTAATATTATGTCACTGACGTGCTACAAAATCAGCAATACCATGTTTTATAAACATATACTGTGGTAACATCATGGTATCTTTAAAGTATCTTGGAATACCCTGGTACAGGAATAGGGTGATCTGTCAGTACAACTGAATAAATCAAAGTACCATGGTATTACCATCTGTTACCATCACTCTGGTAACGTACCCTTATACCCTGGTATAAAGGAATATTAAACATCCTAAACCATTTATATATAGTAGAGACTACAATACGCGTATCAGATGCAGATGTTATGAAATTAAACAATACAAACTTTCATAATCATCAGTTACCGGTTCGGTTTGAGCTGTTATTGTGCTAACATGTTCATTGTCTAATTCACTTTGGTCCCCATTACACAGTGCGTTATTAATCCTGGAATTGAGATGACTATCTTGTTATAAACTGAAATATAGGGACTAAAAGATCGTTGAATTCATAATACAACTCTAAAAAACACCAAATAACTCGGCTGCGATCGATATTACACTCACCTGCCGCTGTCAGAGTCACTGAACTGTCCCGTTTACACCATAATCAGGATATTGCGGATGGATTTCACACCGTTTCCCCCCAAATAACTTTAATGTAAAACGCGTTGAATGTCGTTAAAAGAAATAGAATTGAGTGAAATACTGCGCGGATTAGTTCCGCTGAGTTTAATGATTTCCGCTGCCTGAGCGGTTTAGAAGCCGGAAGTTATTCGGTTCATTTAAAAAGAAGCCCGTATGGAATCAAACGCCACAAATAAACATTCCGCCCTTTTTGTTTTGTGCAAAGCTAAATGAGGTTTTGTTTTGAGCCCTTTAGCTGATTATTTGATGGTGTTCCTAGAAACATTAAACCCATGCTATAAATAAATCCAACAGTTCAGTGTTTATTGTTCAACACAAATGCTTTAATGTTCTTAGAAGTATTGAAACAGAGAGGGATCTGTGGGTTTTGAAACCATTTTAGGATTTCTGTGGTTTAGAGGCTAATATATAGAAGTATTTCACTATCACTGTTACTTCTGTGTCAGGCGACGAGGCCCCCATTGCTTCCAACAACCTGAAAAAAATAAATGTAGAATAATAAAAATTTAAATGTCAGAAATATTTGGATTAATGAAAATCCAATGATGTGTTGACTTGTGCGTTTATTTTTTTTTTTAAGACATTTTTAAGTAGGTTGAAATAAATAAATTACACTGGAGCAAATCCAAGGACGATGTTCCTTAAAGGTGATTTATGAGTCTGTTACCTGTCTGTGATGGTCTGAGACAGTTTCTTGGCCTCAACAGGATCCTTCTCCAGAAAACCTTGATAGGAAGAGAAAGTTTCAACCAAGCCAATGAACCCTGACAGTGGCATCATCATCCGGACCTTCAGACATTCGTGCCTGTGCAAACAAATACAGGCATTCAAGTGTGAATCTGATATTTTTATAATTGGCCATTCACTTGAGTAAAAAAAAAGTTGCTTGTGGATGGATTTTTTGTGTTGTAAATATAATTTATTCTGAAGCAATATTCTCATCATTGTTCTATCAGCTCTGAAATATTTAAATCTGCATGTTTGTGGCATTAATTTTTTACCTTTATAAAGGGCCTTTTCCCCCCTAATCTTATTAAATGTAGGCCTATGCTTCATTTAATTTTAAATTCTTAAATTTGATCAAGACACTATTGCTGTTACCAATAAAATTAAATCATTTACACTGGAAAATTAATAAATTACACCTGCTTATATTATTAACTTATACCTAATGTTGAACAATTCTTTTAAACGTGACACTAAACCGCCAGTAGGTGACAGCGGGTGACCGTCTTAATGAATGAGTCATTGAGTCATTCATTCAAACGATTCATTCAAACGGCTGAATCATTCAAGAATGAGGCAGTTGTTTACGAATGGGTAATTGAATCTTCGACTCGACAGATTCGTTCAAAACGCTGAATCATTCAGTAATGAAAACATGGCTGAGTGTTTCTGTGAGATGCGCTATGGTTCTGCTGTGATCTTTGTTTGGAACTATTTTCCCTGCTGAAACAGAACAAAACAGTCAATATTGCGCCTAAAATGTAAGTGACTTAATTTTAACTACTTGTTTATTGAACTGTTGCATGAAATCAGTCACATTTTCGTGATGGTATTCAGGTCGTGTGATGCTTAACTGTATCATATGCTGTAAATATAAAAACTCCACATTTTGAATTTATGTTAACTGAGTTTCTTTGTGTGTGTTGTGCTCATTTGTTTCCATTTCTCCTTGCGAGGCTGCGCGAGGCTCAACAGCGCATACTGTTAGTACGTTACAGTACATTATATGTTATTATTACATGAATCTGTGGAATACTTGATTCTGATTGGTCAATCGCGGCATCCAGCGGTATGTTATTCCCCGATAGCAACAACCGCTAAAAACAGATAACACAGGCTCATCCGGGTAACTGTATGCTAGGAACGGTTTTCCTCATGGACGTTTTACGTTTGGTGAGCTAATAAAATATTAAAATTCAGTCAAATCAATATTTAGTGTACAGTTTTTTAATTGGGCTATATCATCGGGTATCGCGGACTCATACAAACGCAGCTGCTGCCATTTTGCGACTATTGTTTTGTTCACTGTAATGGATTATAAGATAACAAACAGGCACAATTTTAAATCAGTTTCATCTCAGATCAATATCTCTTATGCCCATAATTATTTATCTGGCGAATTGCTGTGTAATATGTGGTATGATTGTACAAACTGCTCTCTCCGCAGAAGCTTTGCGCAAGTACACATGTAATAAGCGGGATAATGTACATCCAGACGGATGTTATGGCAGAATAAACCCCAACAGGGTGATCAGGAACTTGATGCGAAGCAACTTGCTTATCCACTATCAGTCGCCACTTACACTAAATGAAATAATATATATATAGCATAAAGGTTGTTTGTTTGTTTGTTTGTTTTTTACAGGATCCTTACAAAACCACTACGTAATAAAAAGCACACGTACCACTCTTTATCATCATATGAAACAAGGTCATAGATCTTCTTGTACAGTTGGAGGGAACTGGATCCTATATAAGCTTTCCGATAAGGGAGCAGGGCTGCGTAGAACTGTGAATTGAAAAATAGAATTTACACTGAAGCTCTATAGTGCTCGAAAACCAATTAATTAAAATGCTGCATCATACTTCACATGGGCTGCCTCATAACAAATATTTATAATGTAGGTTTCCTGAGCAACAACCCATGAAACATGTTGTTTATGGTTTATTTAACCTCTTGACAGATTTCATTGAGTTTCGAGGTACTTTCTCCATATTCCAGCTCAAAATCCATGGTGTAGCTGAGCAGAGCGAGGCAGCCTCCTGGCCTCAGAATCCTGTCTGCCTCCCGCAGGAAGCGCGGATGGTCAAACCAGTGAGCAGCTGTCATGGCTGTAACCAAGTCGGCCACATCGTCCTCAAAAGGCAACTCCTCTGCAGGACTCTGTCTAACGGAGCAGGATAGACAGATAAATGTACGTAAGTGTGAGTATACACTAGTGGGAAAAATAAGGGGGGAAAAGTGGATAAAAACATAATTGCATAATAATTGCATATATATTGCATAATTGCATATATATATATATATATATATATATATATATATATATATAGGTTTAGGGGGAGGTTAAGGGTTAGTACCTAGTTATTAGCTGGTTATTGTAATTATAATAAGTACATACATGGGTCTATGCAGTACCTTAATATTCTTTGAAGTATTTGTCAGTACCATGGTATTGCCATATGATACCCTCACATACCATGGTACTGTCTGCCACAGTATTTTTTAAGGATAATGAAGAGAAGAGTTGTTCTATATTTTCTTACAGGTGTTTATCTAGTTATTTTGTACCTGAAACACAAGTTTGCAGCATGATCTTTAGCCTCGGCTATCTCCAGCTGTGCTGAACTGATATCTGTCCCGACCACAGTCATAAAGTGAGGGGCCAGTAGCTCAGTGCCCTGTCCTGATCCACAGCCCACATCCACTGCCAGATCAAGCTCCTCCTTTATCTGTTCATAGAGGTGAGAAGAAAGCTTATGTTGGTGTGTTTTCAACAGCTGACTTCATTGCATCTGTGATGAACACTTAAAAGGATAACACTGTCAGAAAAAAAGGTATGGTGCTTGTCACTGGGGCAGAACCCTAAGCTAAAAAGGTACTAATATGCACCATTTAGAGGTAAGTAGATACAAAGATGTACCTTTCCACTTTTGTACTTAGGGTACTGCCCCAGTGACAAGCACTGTGCTTTTTTTTCTGAGAGTGTCAAAAACAACCCAAATTGGGTTGAAAATGGACAAACCCAGCAACTGGGTTGTTTTAACCCAGTGAATGGTTTGTTGCCCAACCTGCTGAGTAGTTTTATTTAACTCAACTATTCATTAAAAATTACTGTATTGCTCACTTATGTTACATTCACGGCTTCCCAGACTCCAGTTCCCAGCATCCTCCTGTTCTGCACACCTGTCTGCACTTCCCTCATCAGTCTTCCCGCCGTCCCTGGATTCCCTGCACCTGTTCATTGTCATTAGCAATCCCTTTAAGTTGGACTCACTCCCAGCACTCCCTGTCTGTTCTTATTGTTATGTTGTATGTTAATGGAGATACCTATACTTGTGTTGTAGTTCATCTGTTCCTGTTTATATTAAAGTCCATATCATTATTGTGGATTTCCATGCCTGCCTCGTCTCTACAGCACAGTGTGTAACAGAAGAATGGATCCAAAACTGCTGGAGATCTATAAGAAAAGGATGGGACTATTCTTTGTGTCTGAGCTTCCCATGGCTCCCGGATCTCCCAAGCCTATGTCAGCCTCAGATCGCCTCATTGGGTTCCGGCAGGACGGTCATTCGCTGGAGAGGTACGTGGAGGAACTTGTCCAGCTTGCTTATTTGGTGAATTGGCCAGATGCCTGTTTGAACGCAGTTTTTTTTGGCGGGGCTGGACGAGGACATGATCCGTTTTAAAGAACTGCCTGTAATTTTTCCCTAGTCGACGCAATTAATCTGATTTTGTTTCTAAATTGTTCTAAGTTCGTTATTGAAGAGGTTCTTGATAGATCATGTAATCCTTGTCCAGTCCCCGCAGAAACTCAGGTGGCCTGGCCAGTTCGCCAATCTCCATTTTCCTCCGCCTACCCCTCCAGTGGGCATTCCTCTGGTGTCCTGCCAGACCCAAACCCCCCCAATGGCCAATGAAGAATCCTCCGCTGGGCCCAGACGGCCTAAGAGGAAGAAAAAGGCTGCAAAGTAATCCCAGTCTCCTCAGTTTTCTGCCTCCGTGCAGCCCAAATTTCCTGAGTTTTCTTCACCCATGCAGCCCCAGTCTCCAGAGTTTTCTGCCTCTATGCAGCCCATCCCCTGAGTTTTCTGCCGCCGAGTCGCCTGAGTCGTCGTTCCTGGCGACGCGCCCTCCAGTGCCTGTAGGCCTTCTTATTGAGTATGAGGGGATGGACTGGACCCCGTTTCCAGAACCCTTCCCAGGCCTCCACGAGCCCGCTCCATGCCTGGCCGAGCCCGCTCCAAGCTTCCGCCGAGCCGGCTCCAGTCTTCAGGCTCCGCCGAGCTGGCTCCAGCCTCCGCCGAGCTGGCTCCAGCCTCCGCCGAGCCCCGTCACGGCCGCCCTCGGCTCCTGACCCGTCACGGCCGCCCTCGGCTCCTGACCCGTCACGGCCGCCCACGGCTCCTGACCCGTCACGGCCGCCCACGGCTCCTGACCCGTCACGGCCGCCCACGGCTCCTGACCCGTCACGGCCGCCCACGGCTCCTGACCCGTCACGGCCGCCCACGGCTCCTGACCCGTCACGGCCGCCCACGGCTCCTGACCCGTCACGGCCGCCCACGGCTCCTGACCCGTCACGGCCGCCCACGGCTCCTGACCCGTCACGGCCGTCCTCGGCTCCAGACCTGCCCTGGAGACCCCCGCACCTGCCTGTAGTTCTCCAGGGTGCCCACCCCCCTCCCCGTTGTATCATCTGAGGCGTGGGGACACATCTACCGGAGAGGGGGAGGTAATGTTACATTCACGCCTTCCCAGACTCCAGTTCCCAGCATCCTCCTGTTCTGCACACCTGTCTGCACTTCCCTCATCAGTCTTCCCGCCGTCCCTGGATTCCCTGCACCTGTTCATTGTCATCAGCACTCCCTTTAAGTTGGACTCACTCCCAGTACTCCCTGTCCGTCCTTATTGTTATGTTGTACGTTAATGGAGATGCCTATACTTGTGTTGTAGTTCATCTGTTCCTTGTTTATATTAAAGCCTATATCATTATTCTGGATTTCTGTTCCTGCCTCGTCTCTACAGCACAGTGTGTAACAACTTAAAACGAACCCAAAATATATTGGAAATTAACATTTATTAATGTTCATTTATTAAACATATTAAGTCGAGTGAATAATAATTAAACGATAAATATTTATTAAATTGCTTAATAAATGTTCACCTTTTATTATTGTTGCCTCTAGTAATTATGTGTCTGATTTTAATTTCCAACCTATTTTGGGTTCATTTTAAGCCAGACATATAGTAGTTTTTTTTTTTTTTTTTTTTTTATAAACAATAGTTAGGTTAAATAAAACTACCCAGCACGTTGAGCAAATATTTAACCCAGCTGCTGGGTTTGTCCATTTTTAACCCAACCTGGCTTGTTTTTAACCCAGCATTTTTTGTGTATTTTTCCGATTCATTTGCCGCTATAGGTACCTTACAAATAAGTAAATAATGGGAAGAATAACAAAATGTTTTAAATGCTAAAATAATTAGCGCTACAAACCAGTGTGTTTATAATTATGAAAAATAAGTACAGTTTGCAATATCATGCAGCATAACGGAGTGGAAGAGACATCAAAAGCGTCCGAATAAGGTGAATAACACACATGAAAAAGCATGCAGGTTTCAAACATTAGGATTTACAAATGATGATTTATATATTTACTATTTCTTTAAAGCAGTAAATGAGGATAAATCCATAAATAGGCCTACTTCAGCTTAGTCAAAAAACGAAAGACTAAGAATGTTTGCAAACGTTTTAACAAAGCAATAAGTGACTTACTGCATATCTGCTATTCTTTTGCATAAAGCATACTGACAAACGAGATCTTATCAGACCTCAATCTAAATCCATTCTATAAAATAGGGTCAAAGTTTCACAAGCTAAACAATGATAAACGCTTTGTCTTCACGTCTTTGATTCCTTTCCATATAGTTTAGCCTCAGTAAAGACAAATAAAACAGATACATAATCTGCTGAGTCATTCTGACAAAAGCTTTTACAAACATACATACATCTCACATACTCTTTTTCGAAGGAAGTTCAGCACTTCATCTATGAGTTCCTGAGGAGGAGATACCCGGTGACGCTGATACGATTCAGCATGTTCTTTTCCCTCAAAATGTCTCTGAGCCATTTCCCTCTTCTAGAGCTGCTGTTAGTCAACTCAACAGAACAACCTGAGAGTCTGACTCTGGGTTACTCATTAAAACAACCATAGGTGGAGCATGTGTAAGGCCGGGCAAGGAATTATCTCACTCAAACTACTGACTGCTGCTGCTTTGGATTGCTTTTAGAGGTAAAAGCTGCCTGTTGGTCTAGGATCAGTTTTCTCCATCATGATAGCATATCATCGAAGCATTTGGCAAACTATCCGGCATGTATCTGTGTTTGCACTCTGGAGAGCATCAAAGGTTTCTTTTTAGGGGTTCAAGCATGTAGCGCTGAAACCCTATTGTAATTTTTAAAATTCCCAAGGATCAGCATTCTCCCATAAAAGTTTTCAGGTATTTTGGATTTTTTGAAAAACCTACTTTTGTGAACTTTTTGGCCCGATTGGAACCAAACCAATGCAGCAAGATTGTCTGGAGTCTGTTTGTCAATAATTATCAAAAAAAAGATAGAATTTCGATTCATGGTCTCTAAGGGCCGCCAAAACGTTCAAAGTGGGAGGGGCCACTTTAACTAAAATGGCTATAACTCATGAACGATATGAGATATTTTCACCAAACTCAGCACACTTATGTAAGGGCTCATTCTGTGGTTGCGATAAAAAGTATGCAGCGACTGGCCACTAGGTGGTGCTATAACACATAACAATGGCTATAACTATGGAACCCCGAGTCTGATTGACTTGAAAATTGGCATGTGGTGTCTTTGTTCCAAGGTGCCAAATCTGCCTTTGAGGACATTCAAGTATCTAAAAAAAAAGCATCCGGCAGCCAATGAAGTTTGAGCATCTGTCAGACAAGATTAACAGGCTGTTCGGAACGAAACTCGACTGTTTGACTCACTCTAGAAGCCTATGAGAAAATAGAAAGAAATCGGCCACCGGTGGGCGCTTTCGAGTTTTTCACATGCGTAAAGGATTGTATATCGTGCACGTTTTAACACACGCAACATTCATTGCCTTTGCCTCTAGGACTGCCACTGCCAATCAAATTGTTCGTTAAATATTGGAGATTATTTCAAACCTCAATCTCAATAACTGTTAAAAAGCTTTAAAAACCATATATTTCCTTTGGTAAATTGCCTGTTGGCTGTAAATGGTCTTTTCCATCTATGAATGAGATGGTTACGGGCTTGCTAATTAAAACATAATACCTTTTTACGCATGTGCTTAAAGACCTTAAAGCATTTGAAGCCATAGCTCGCAGCCATATTTTAACGTGTTTCTGCAGCATTGAGAAATGTAGCCAATCACAGACACAATGTTGATTTCTTGAACACAATGTCCAATCAGAGTTGTTTAAGTTAGAATCCACTCACCACTCAATGGCCTGGTTTCACAGACAGGGCTTATTCTAAGTCTTAGTTCAATTAGGATTTTTAAGTATCTTTTATAAACGTACACTAGAAAAAAAAAAAAAAAAAAACATTGCTGGTGTGCATCTTGAGACAAAACTATGGCACTGACATTTCAAGTTGCTTTCACTTAAAACAGCTCAAAAATGCATTTTAGTCTGAGACTAGCTTAAGCTTTGTCTGTGAAACCGGGGGAAAGAGATTCATTGTTCAATCAGCTTCTTTGATTATGACGGAACTTTGTGAAATTGAGATTAACTAAGATGAGTGACAGCTTTTTAGTGATTATAAAGGGATGCTTTCTAGACAATAGGCTATATTAATAATATATATAGGCCTAATATATATTCAGAATTTGAATTAAACTTATGTTTTTCATAAGATACTTGACCAGCGGCCATGTAGAATGCAAAAGTTTTGGGATTGACATCCACATATATGCAGGATTCACTCTCGAAATGGCAATATTTGACATCGTGGTGATTGCCACAACAATGGATGGGACTAAAATATGATATGTTGAAATGGATGCATTAAGGATAGAGCACTAATTTCTGAAGCATCTCGGCCTCAGTGATTCGATTCTGGAACCAGGCCATGTGCAAACGCAGGATTTGGCTGCATTAGGTAAGGCAGTGGTTTGTGAACATAGCCGCTTTAATAACAAATAATTTATCGGGAGCGTATATGCTTGGATGTGTAGGTTGTTGCTAGGCAGCGACACATACCTTGAAACTATTTCATGGAAATCTATTTAAATGTGTTTTTAAAGGGGAAGTGGAGTTGGTTCGCCCTCTGCCTATTAATACAGAATACAGCAGTCTAGAGTGCTTTTATTAGTGACAAATTTACAGTATAATCGTTTTTTTTTAAAAGTTTAACACTGAAAATGTTGGATATGTTACAATCCAGTGGTTTTGTGTATGTATCCATTATGTATGTTTTATAATATTATACTAAATGTAACACATGCGGAAGACAGGATCTTGTTGTCACACTGGATAGTATCTCTTAAATTTCAAATATTAATTTCAAACACCTATTTCAAAATTAAAAAAAAAAAAAAAAATAGAACATTATTTTCTGAATTCTGCCTTTTTTACAAAATGTAGTTTTTTTTTTACTTTAGCCTCTTGGGACCCAGGAATAGACTTCTGTCCTCTGTAGTGGACATTATATTTTAGTGGTTTTTTCTGACATCATACATGTCACAGTTTTAAGTCTGGATGTCCTGTAAAGAGCACATTCAGGGCTTTGCAGAGATACCAGATTTTTAGAGGTTTCCCCATTACAACAACAACTTCTTGGTCTTTAAATATGACTAAAAAAATGAAAATTAGCACTCTTATGGAAATATGATAATATTTTGTGATTATTTAAATCGGATTAATTTTCAAATTGTTTATTATAAATCAACATCTCAGGAAAATGTTATGGGGTTTCAAATCAAAATATGACTTTCTGTTATGAAACAGAACATTGATTTCATACATGTCCACTGTAGAGGACACCGGGACTTAAATCATGTTTATCAGGCATTTCAGGAGACACAACAAGTGAATAGGGAAAGAAATTATATATCAATATTCCTATTAATTATTAGATATTATTATGAAAATGTTGCCAATTATTGCTCCCATTATTACACTTCTTTTTTCATTGCATGTTGCTCCAAGAACACATTAATATGCAAATTAGATACAGTGTATAGATACATTGTATTGAATGGGAAAACCCATGTATGGCCATTTTACCCTCATACTGCATAAAGTAAAATGGTATATCAATTAATTCCATTATATGTTTCATAACATAGTTGAGAATCATCTTTATACAAAGTTTGGTTAAAAACAATCCTGAAGCCTAAAAATTGATTGGTGATTAAAAAAAAAATCCCAATGTTTTTGCCTATACATGTCATTTCATGTCATTTTATTTTTTAAACAACTTAGTCCTGGTGTCCACTACAGAGGACATATCATAACATATGAATAAAATATAATTTTTTAAAAATGTTATTTTTTCATTTGTTTCTTATGCTCTAAACAATATAATGACGTGAACAAATACTAAATTTAAAAAAAAAAAAACATTTGGGGGTCTCAGGAGGTTAGATATAGTAATATATTGTATAGTAATTTTTAACAATGCACAAAACAATGTCAATAAATTAAAGGTTTCCTTGTGACAACTTACCTCAAATATATTTACATATAATATTTTTTTTTAAGTTTTTAAGTTTATATGTAATATAATCCTACAGGTTAAAATAGACCTAACTTAAGAAATATAGTTGTAACAAATGTGACAACTAGCCCCAGTCTCTCCAACACAATGTGCCTCTTCTCAAGAAGATGCAATGAGCAGCAGGGGGCGCTATCAGACAGCAGAACATGTTCAGCTCTGGCACTATTGCACTGCACTAATTTAAACATTTTCATGCTCTGTGATTCTAACACACACACACACACACACACACACACTGTAATGCAAGTTATTTTGATATAAAATCATACTATTAACATAACCAAACAAATACCTTTTTATAGTTTAAATTCTGTTTTGATTTTTCCTCAAATTTGACTAATTATTACACATAATTTGTGCAATAAATTTCTTTAGCTTCGCCAAATGAGCATGTCACAAACAATCTGCCCAGAGCAACAATGGTTGTACTAGATTAAATTTCACGCATGCTGATTGGCTGAATAATATTACCAGCTCCGCCTACTTACTAAGCCTCTGATGACTTGTGTTTGGCTGTCAAATCATCAGCGCTCTTGACGTGACAGCTGCGAGACTGTCAATAAGTCAGAAAGCTGGTCATCGGGCAGCCAATTCCCTAAGCCGCACGGGTTTAAGGGTTTTAATTATTCATTGGTCACACGTCTGGTCCATACACGAATCAATCAGACCAGCCTGTGTTTGGATGGGTTTATAGGTGTCGGGGCAGAGAGGCCTGGACCCGTGTACCTCAGCACTGCTCAGCCCTGCAGATAAAATCAATCACTGCTGATCACATCAGTATTTGCATCCAATGCCACACCTGTCAGAGAAACACACACACACACACACACACACACACAGAAAGAGAGAGAGAGAGTATATGCAAAAAGAGGATGCACTTTATTTTTTGACCAGAAACATACTTTACATACCAATTTTATAGTTCCTGATTCAATTTAATGAATCATTCAGACCGTTCATTTCAACTAATCAAAGGAACTGATTTGAGTAATCGCTAAAGATTCCAAAGGTGCAGTGCAGTCTGTTGTCAGTTGTGTAGTGATTTATGAAGCATGACTCACACTGACGTCAATTTCAAACCAAGCAGCTTTTTGTTTATCAATATGGAAGCTTGTTTCCACCACAGAATAAAAAAAAATATATAAAAAGTCAAAAGATAAAAGATAATTCTGACTTTTTATCTCACAATTGTGAGTTTACATCTTGTAATTTTGACTTCTTTTCTCAGAACTGTGAGATATAAACTCACAGTTGTGAGTTGTAAAGTCCAGTTCTGAGGGGGAAAAAATCAGCTCACAATTCTGACATTTTCTTACAATAGGGGTTATGTGCAACAAACTTTGGTATCCTGTAAAATGGGTCGCATTGCTTCCGGTTCATGTCTTTTGTTTGTACTTTATTACATATAGAGTCGTTTTACTCAAGATACCTTCAAAGGAGCATAACTGACGTCCATCGCTTATGCAGATTGATATCTAAAAGTTTATTATTTTTCTTCTTCTGACTACGTTTAGGTATTTAGATAAAACGGCAACAATAATAGGTTAGATTATCTTAAAGGTGCCCTAGAATTAAAAATTGAATTTATCTTGGCATAGTTGAATAACAAGAGTTCAGTACATGGAAATGACATACAGTGAGTCTCAAACACCATTGTTTCCTCCTTCTTATATAAATCTAATTTGTTTAAAAGACCTCTGAAGAACAGGTGAATCTCAACATAACACCGACTGTTACGTAACAGTCGGGATCATTAATAAGTACGCCCCCAATATTTGCATATGCCAGCCCATGTTCAAGCATTAGACAAGGGCAGCCAGTATTAACGTCTGGATCTGTGCACAGCTGAATCATCAGACTAGGTAAGCAAGCAAGAGCAATAGTGAAAAATGGCAGATGGAGCAATAATAACTGACATGATCCATGATATCATGATATTTTTAGTGATATTTGTAAATTGTCTTTCTAAATGTTTTGTTAGCATGTTGCTAATGTACTGTTAAATGTGGTTAAAGTTACCATCGTTTCTTACTGTATTCACGGAGACAAGAGCCGTCACTATTTTCATTATTAAACACTTGCAGTCTGTATAATTCGTAAACACAACTTCATTCTTTATAAATCTCTCCAACAGTGTGTAATGTTAGCTTTAGCCACGGAGCACTATCAAACTCATTCAGAATCAAATGTAAACATCCAAATAAATACCATACTTACGCAATTAGACATGCTGCATGACGAACACTTTGTAAAGATCCATTTTGAGGGTTATATTAGCTGTGTGAACTGTGTTTATGCTGTTCAAGGCAAGCGCGAGCTCCGGGGGTGGGGAGCACGAGAATTAAAGGGGCCGCAGCCTATATATAGGTGCATAGTTAATGATGCCCCAAAATAGGCAGTTAAAAAAATTAATAAAAAAAAATCTATGGGGTATTTTGAGCTGAAACTTCACAGACACATTCAGGGGACACCTTAGACTTATATTACATCTTTTAAAAAGACGTTCTAAGGCAACTTTAAAGTGCATAGATATCGCCATCAGTTCATACTGCCGTTAACACTTTCTCCGACCATGCAGCGGATGCGATAAGACCTGTTTTCTGTTTGTTCATGTGGCGTTCAGCATAAAGCCTAAAGCCTATTGCGACAATTGTGAGATTAAAAGTCGCAGTTACCTTTATTATTTTTTTCATTCAGTAGCGGAAACATATTGAAGCTTGTTTCCGCCACAAAATAAAAATTACAAAAAAAAAACAATTGTGACTTTTTTTTCCTCACAATTCTGACTTTTTTTCTCAGAATTGCATGATATAAAATCGCAATTGCAAGTATTAAGTCAGAATTACAAGATATAAATTTGCAATTGCGAGTTATAAAGTCAGAATTGTGTGATATTAGGTCGCAGTTGCCTTATAAAGTCAGATTTGCGATATGAACTTGCAATTCTGAGAAAAAAGTCAAAGTCAACTAAGCAATTGCAAGTTTATGATGGGGCAGACAAGGTATCTCTGTCACCCCCTTCATTATTAAATTTTGTTTAATAATAAACTCACAAATGCAAGAAATAAAGTCATAATTATGATATATAAACCATTTTTACTTTTTTTTTTTTTTTCGCAATTGCGACTTTTTATCTCGCAATTTTTTCTCACAAATAAGTTTGTATATCACAATTCTGACTTTTTCTCAGAATTTTGAGTTTATATCTGGCAATTCGGACTTTATGACTCACATATATATTTCAAGTTTTAACTCAGAATTGCAAGGAAAAAAGTCAGAATTGCGAGATATAAACTCACAATTGCGAATAAATTCAAAATTGCGAGTTATAAACTCAGAATTGCGATAAAGTCAGAATTGTGATATGTAAACTCTCAATTGCAAAAGATAAAATGTCGAAATAACTTTTTTTTTTTTTTATTCTGTGGTGAAACAAGCTTCCATACACTTCTCAGTTTCAGTTCAACTGAATTATTAAAAAAAAATAAATCCCTACTCGACACAAGTACATACTGCCCACTGAACAGTACGAACATTATTCTTCTGTTACATTAACAAAATTTAATAATGGAGGGGGCGATAGAGTTATCTTCTCTGCCACATTAAACCTTCATGTAGCTAGGCATAAACAATTGAACTAACTTGTCCATTAAGGTTGTCTGCGGGAGAAAACATAAATGAATGGGGTGCTTTTGTAGCTAGAAGCTTTTGCGTTACATGCGTAGGCTGTTTCATTCCAGCTTGTGTCTACACTGTAAGCGAACTCTTTGACGTTACAAACACACTCACACAAACTATTTTATACTTTTGTTAAACCCTTTTACTCATAAACGTAGGCTAACAGGCTTTCAAATAACAAAGCGTACTTTTGCATTGTAAGTTTTAGACATGTGTCATCAATGATGTGTCATGAATGTTTTAGAGTCATCAGACCTTGATTAAAGATGCCAGATTCTTTCACACTGAAATACAAAAGAGGTTAGATGACAACTTTACCATCACCTACACAAAACATCAATTTCACACATAAACTTTGCCTGTAAAGAGAAAAGGTCATTTGCGTTCGGGCTTTTAATGTGTTCAGAAAGATCAACGTCATCATTGTGAACGTTGAAACAGAACAATAACTTTTATTACAAATGACTTTTCAGTGCGCATGAAAAGCTATTTTCCAAATAACTTTCTCCAAGGCCAGTTTTATGAATACATTAACATCAAAACTAATGGCCAATATCTTGATGTTCCTCTGGTTATTGCTACCGGAACATTCATATCTGTACATGCACGCTCTAAAAAGTCAATAGTGCAAGAAGAGGAAAGCGTCTTTCTAATGAACATGCTAACATGCTCAGATTTAGTGATTTAAACTAAGTGCTTCGGTACGCAGCTCATCCCACTACACTCTTAAAAATAAAGGTTCTTTATTTGGCATTGATGGTTTCATGAAGAAACTTTAATGGTAATGAATAAATGGTACCCAAGATTTTAAAGACCAAAAAAGTGGGTTTATAAAGGCCTTCTGAAGCGAAGCAATGGGTTTTTGTAAGACGTATTCGTCAATGCATCATGTGTCGGGTCAGAGGTCACTCCTCCGCCGTACAAGCCAATGATTATAGTTTATAATCTGTCATTTATACAGATTTGGAACAATTTGAGGGTGAGTAAATGATGATAATTTTTGGGCGAACTATCCCTTTAATTCCACAAACCCCATGAGAGGTTTAACAGAGAGAAGGTTATTCTGTGTTGCACAGTAAAACTTTGCAATAACCAACTATAATTACGGGTGCTATATTATTAAACAAATTACTCATCATCTCTTTAAACACAATTGATTAAAGTGAAATGCGATTAAGATTTGATTGGGTTAAAAATATAAATCCTGAATCAGCCATTTGCAGGTAAATGAGGATAACGATTAGAGTGCAGATGTGGTCGCTTTGATTAATGTGGGTTTGTCAATGCCCGTCTCTCCGCTGTCATCCAAACCATTATGTTCTGATTTAAGCGATGCTGCAAATTCCTCCTGATTCTCATTTACCGTCACCTCAAAGCCCAGTGCCTGACCGACCCCTAAATCTGACCTTGTTAGTATGACTGGCTCTAGAGACGTACGCGTGTGCGTGTTTGGCAAAAGAAAATAGTGTGCTGCAACATTTAAGCCCTTTTTAATTACTGCCCAACACCCCATAATGACAATTAGATGAGATTCAGTGGCAAAGGCATATATCAAAGTCATTGAGGAATGGGGGAAAGAGAGATCTTTGTGCGTCATTCTTTGATTGAGAAGCTTGAATGTCTATTCAATCATATTGAGACTGTGATTGACAGAATGCAACAGAATTCTGGACACTTTTTAAACTGATGATCACTGCCAAGGCCAATGACATTAAGGAGAAATTATTGCAAAAAAAAAAAAAAAAAAATGCTGTTAGTTTAATGTTCAAAACTAGCAGTTTTGTAAAAATTCACAATACGATGACAATGTTTCAGGCATTTTGGTGCCTGTATATTTTACAGTTCATAATTGTTGATGTCATTAGCTGTTATACAGTGTATGCCAACCTACTTGAACTACTAAAATGTAATTTTGTAACATTAAATATACAGATAAGAGCCATTATATACAGGTGGTAAACTAGAAGTCCACATTATGAATTGAAGTTAATCAATAGTGACTTTATGGCCATGAACAATAACTATTAAGCATGCACATTATGTCAAAGACAACACATTATCAAGGTTATTATGATGACAAAATCATGCAATAAACAATAACTAAACATAAAATCTTACACATAATACCCTAAATGTTCATATTCATAACAAGAATGGTATTTAAATAAAATATAACCATAATGAAAAACACAGTTGAACTGATTTTTATCATTTGAGACAGTATTATTTTGTATTAGTTATTAAAAAATATTTTAACAATTTACTGTTATTTACTATAATTTTACAGTTTAATATACTGAAATCAATATATAAAGATTTTGAAGTGCCAAAAGGTACCAAATTTGGTTTAATATCCAATACAGCAATTTCATTTGTGATTAAATATCTTTAAAATATAATAAATGTAAATATTTTTTATTCTGGGATGATTTTATAACATCATATATCAACATAGTGCAAATTATATGTAGACGTTGTTGCTTAGTTATGAGAAAGAATGTCCAGAAAAATGAATTTCCAATATAAAGGGACCATTTTGGATCAAGTCATGTGGTCAATATCATGTGACAGGATGTGACATCATTCAGGCACCTACAAAGGACCACATGATCATGAAGCAAAGAAATTAACGGTGCGTTCCAAACGGGATATATCGCCCTCCGAAGGGCACTTCGGAGTGAAAATAATCATGGCCGCCATATTGAAGGGTCGTTCCAAACCGAAGTGCTCAAAACTGGCCACTTCAAAGGGCCCTTTGGAATGAAGGATTTCGAAGGGAACAACTGATGGACACTTCGGGCCCCCATGATCCTTTGCACAGGGAAGTTTGACGTCACAGAATGGGTACAGGAGGCTAGGAGTTCGATTTTAACTATAAAGGTATGTATAATATTTTTATGTACTACTGTAATATTTATACGAGTTAGATTTGGTACATTATTATGGTCAAAACGACATTGTACTTCAACAAAAAAACTTTACAGCTCCCTTTATCAGTCCATTCAAATGTTTAAAATACAAATATACAATATAGCCTACATGCGATAAACCTAAAATAAATAAATAAATAAATAAATAAACTAACGTTAAATAAAGGGCGCAGCTTGCACAATCTACTCCTCCTTGATTGTCTCGTTAAGATGACGCAGAAGTGCGTTCCAAAAAAAGAGGTTTTTTGACCCCTACACCCTTCATCCCTTCGAAGCTCTCACTCCGGAGGGTAAACCCTTTGAAGGGATTAGGGCATAGGGATGAGCCCTTC